>NC_039264.1:33059772-33342272 GCF_003368295.1 Carassius auratus
TAGCAAGGTGAAAATGTCTTGTTCAATCTTGTTGATATAACAGTAAAATACTTCATATTAAGGTCTGAATGGAACCCATTTAGGCTACCCCATGAGCATTAATACAGAGAGGCAGGAAGAAGTACTTTAGAAACCAGCCTTTATTAATTACTAATGCAGAGATGGGGTTTGGGGTTGGGTCCATGGGACTGTTTCTGGGGGTCTACGTTTTATTTTGCCTACCTTTTGTCTTCTGCATTCTCCTTACTATTGTCTCATGCCTCAGACTCGTCCCCCAGAAACAGCCCCAAATATAATCTCTTAAAAATTAATAAAGCAACCAGCCTAAGTAGGAACCAAAGTACTTCTTCCTGCCTCTCTGTATTAATGCTCATGGGTAGCCTAAATGGGTTCCACTCAGATCTTAATATTAAGTATTTTACTATAGGGTTTAGAATTGTTGCATTATTCCAAATAAATAGATTATGATCCACAAATAAATGTAACGAGATTCACAAAAATATATCAAATTCACAAATAAATGTAAAGAGTTTCACAAAAAAATATAAAACTCACAAATAAATAAAATGAGATTTGCAAATAAAAAAAAATATATTTTTACAAATGTGTTTAATGTCACAAACACAACTCTACCTGGCATTTATTTGTGAACCGCTGTCTGTGCATTTGTAAATCACTGCACGCATTTGTGGATCGGTTCCTGTGCATTTGTGGATTTGAAACACTTCTAGCGTCGACGTGCAGATAAATCCACAAATAAGTGGACTCCACCCACCGTCCACCTGTCAAACTGCAATTAGAATAGAATAAGAAGTTTGAAAAATACTTTTTACAGGATTTATATTGTAATTAAGCCATTTATAATACATATTAAACAAAGATTAATGCTAATTTGATTTGCAAAGTATTAATAAAAAATATAATTTTAAGAACATCGAAGTGTACTCAAACTGTGCTCTTTTGAGACACCATAAACTAAAATGTGCTTTTAATATACTACCTCTATTTAAAACAAAAATGTATTTAGTTACCACTTGTAGTTCAAGAAGTTCAGTTGTACTATAAGTGGTAACTAAATACATGTTATTAATACTTCCAATCATAGTAACCTGGACGACATACCAATTTTTCCTCAAATGTGCTTTATAATAAATTACAATAAATCTATGAACAGGCTGTGGTCATGTCATGCATTACAGGTAAAGTAACAACAGCATATGACCCTCAGTTCACGCATACTCGTAGTATCTGAGACGATGCCACTGCGGGGGGTGACAAGGGGGAATAAAACCGAGTCTCATGTAATATGCAGTGGAAGATCTTACCCCAAACGTATGTCTGTATAATTAGGGCAGTTGGCAACCTTACTACAGGCGCACATAGAATCTACCCGCAACTTCACACATATTCTTCATCTTGCACTCAATATTAAGTAATAGTTTATTTAATCTAATAAACTAATTCAGTAATTCTAAATGTAAAATAAATCCGCTGACTGTTTCGAGGGCTGCTTCCTCAAGGAGGTCGCATTTTGTAGGCCACAATACGTCATAGAAGTTGCCTCGTTTGAATCATTAACGTTAGATTCAAAAGTAAAGAAATTACAACAATTTACACCTCACAATGAATAATGGTCCATTTTAGAATTAAGACACCCTTGATGTATGTGGCAGACAAATGCGACAGTCTTCGAAATGGTGCTTGAGAGCAAATAATAACTTATTAAATCATGCTGTAAATTGTCAAACTACCCCACTAGTTATGACAAATGATGACATATCAAGAACCTGGTAAAACTTCAGTTAATTACTGTGTTCAATTAGCATCACTCACCTGTCTTTACTCCTCTTGATCGGCAATGTTGAAGAGACTGTAGCGAGTGACTCGCGTTCATGTGTCTGTTCCCGCCCTGGTTGTTAGGCAAAACGCGATTGGTTGGAGAGAGAGCTTGCTACGATTGGTCAGTGCAACCTGGGTGTTGTCTGATTGGGTTAAGTAGACGGTGGGTGGAGTCCACTTATTTGTGGATTTATCTGCACGTCGACGCTAGAAGTGTTTCAAATCCACAAATGCACAGGAACCGATCCACAAATGCGTGCAGTGATTTACAAATGCACAGACAGCGGTTCACAAATAAATGCCAGATAGAGTTGTGTTTGTGACATTAAACACATTTGTAAAAATATATTTTTTTATTTGCAAATCTCATTTTATTTATTTGTGTGTTTTATATTTTTTTGTGAAACTCTTTACATTTATTTGTGAATTTGATATATTTTTGTGAATCTCGTTACATTTATTTATGGATCATAATCTATTTATTTGGAATAATGCAACAATTCTAACCCCATATTTTACTGTTCTTTGCCAACAAAATTTAACAAGACATTTTCACCTGGCTGGACCCAATGTTTAGATCTGTTGTGGTATTTATGCAAATTAGCACATATTTAATTAGATTATGCACCATTTGTCCATGTTAACAAACAATTAAAAAAAACTTGTAATACATTTTTTGTTTGTCTTGATGTAAGTTATCATTTTCATGGTGATATCTAAAGGTTAAAAATGTTACCCTATTTACGTGAGAAAAAGAATGAATAGGGTATATTTGGGTCTTTTTTCGAAACTCTCCCCTAATGGGATTCTTCTGGGCTTTTTTTCCTTACTCAGGGCATATTGATACAAAATCAGTTTGCTTCCGTTGCAATTTGTTCAACCTTTTTTCCTAAATGGACTAGACTATTAGTGATAAATGAAATATGACTTCAATACTTAAACAGTGAACACTTATATAACATGACCTGTGTATTAACGTACAGTGCACGTAACACAGCTGTTAGGAAGTCAACACTTAAAATTGCTCATTCTTTTATGTTACCCTATCTCATCGCGCTACAGGCTGCAGTGATGACCTCCTAAACAACTGTCTTCTTTAAGCACCTAACGTTACATGTACTCTGAGAGCTTATCTTACCTACTGTACTATCTCTGTAATATTGCTTCTCTCTGTTATTAGTTATAACTAACGTTAACCCTTAAACAAAGGGGTCGTCAAGTTCCGTCCTGGAGGGCCCGTGTCCTTCAGAGATTAGCTCCGACCTCATGACCGCCAGGAACAAGTTTGATGACCCCTGCTTAAACATGTCAGATAAAAAAAAAAAAAAAAAAAGAATTAACTTACCTGAGACGAGATGTGAGTGCTTGGCTGCTGATCCGCCATTTCGGCGCCAGTGGTTTAAATCTTTGGTGGGGCGCATGCGCACTTCGTTGAATCGATTCATCTTCCCTCGGATAGTAATGCCTGTGACCTTGATGACGTATTTTTGACAGTCGTTTCGCACACCGAACTTTGTGGTTGTAATTCACATGTCGTGTTTGTAACAGAGCTATTGTGAAAACAAGCGCCGTGTCTGTAAACTGTCACAGTCGTGCATTTTAGAGTTGTACTCTAAAAAACACACAAAATCGCGTATCTGTAAACTGTCATGGCCGTAGATTTTGGAATCCAACTCTGACAAAAAAACAGAATTACATACAATAGTTTTAAATTACGCACGAATATATTAAATTACACACAAATGTTTTGAATTACGTACGATTATTTTTTAAAGTGATTTTATTCCATACACGAGGTCTATAAATACCAAACAAAGAGGGTCACATGACACAAAGCAACCAATGGGAAAACAAGGCACATGACTAAGGCAACTAATCAGAACATGACACACACACTAGGCAAGTCTTGCGGCCTTGGGTGAACATTAGATATTCAAATGTTTCACCACATTCGTTCAAAATGTGGATTAAGAAATTAAATGCCGCTGTGTGTTGCTCGGAGATTAACAGTTCTGAGTTTTCTTTATCGTCTGGTTGGCAAAATTGAAAAAAAAAGACAACATTGTGTCTAAAAAAACACAATATTAACTTCTTAATTAACTGTTGTATAAGATGAGTTTTACATTTACACTTGTGTGATATTGCACTTACCCTACTTCTCGTGTGATATTTCTTAACTATGTGATGTACAAATGAGACAAAATTTCAAACAGGGACATTTTGCCCCATATCTTGAATTTTAGGGATATTTTCTAGGCTCCATCACAGTAAGTTGTTGCTCTGCCTCATATTATCCATCAATCGACTTATGAAATGGCAGATGATCCACATAGGTCTGGGGCAGGGCAAGTGTGTTAAATGCATAAATAATTTTAATGCGTTATTTTTCTCCATAATCAATTAATCTAATTAACATGTTAAATTACCAGCCCTAATATATCCCCACAACAGATTTACATTGGCCATGTTTTGTCATTATTCTGTTGAAGTTTGAAGCAAATCAAGTAAAAATAACATGCTGACTTCAAAGCATTTTGAAAATGACACACTTCCTGCTGCCAGTTGGTGGCGCTATAACAGGCATGTTTTCTTTTACAGATGAAATGAGACAAAAAAAGAGTTCCGACCCTATATACACTATAACATTAAGAACTGGCTTGCTCAAAAGCCTTCAATTTTTAGATGAAACCAAGTGTTCTAAACAGCATGTATGCTGCACTTTACAAGCAGCACTAGAACATGACGACATGTCTCATTCATCGTGGAGCAGTGCCTTGGGAGTCTGCTAAGTTATACTTTCACTTTCATTCATGACACACCGGTTTTTTAATGCACCAGTACACTGGATGCCAACTGCTGTGAAACAATAATAATAGCTAACAAGAAGACGACGCAATGGCTTCGTGTTTACTGAAGAGAAACAACTTAGCACTTTGTTTCAAAATCTGCATTTATTTTTTAGAAAACCTAATGAAAATTAAACTGCTCTTTATTTCACCCTTATTGTTCTGCTGTTTACTCGGCCATGGTAAGACATTTAGGCTTAATATCCTTTTTTCAGTGTTCTAATGATTTGTGCTAACCGAAATTAGAGTTTTTTTTTTAGTAAACAGTAGACTACAAACATGCGCTTCATGGGTGCAACAGAAGATGAGAGAAAGACTAGTCTAGAAGGACTGTGTCAGGGATGTAGATTGGTAATCTGTAATGGCGGGTTACATCATGCAGGAGCAGCGGCTCCATACAGTGATTTATGTATTTATTTTGTATTTTATTTTATTTTATTTCATTATTTTTTTTTTTTTTACATCCATGGTAAGGCATTTATGGAGATAGTTTTATCTGTACTACACCTCAAAACAATGTTCAGACATTTTATTTCATGACATTTGTCTTTTTGTAATTTAGTTTTGTCTTTTTTTATGTCCTTAAAGCACTCTTTTGTGTATCAAGAAATACTTGATATCTCAAACACACCTAATGCGGTTGCCATTAATGCAGAGGAACAGAGCAGTTTTATTTCATATAATCAGCAATCATTGGGAAGAAATGGTGAATTAATTAAAATTATGATTAATTTCTTCTTTAGTTGCCTCTGGTGTTGATACAGACAGAGTCTCAGTGTTTGTGATGAAGGGAAAATCAGTCACTCTACACACTGGTGTTGAAACAAACCAACAAGACAGAATTAGATGGTATTTCAATGACACTCGCATCGCTCAAATCACTGGAGATCTCAGGAAGATCTGTACAGATGTTCAGTGTAATGAAGACACTGAGAGATTCAGAGACAGACTGAAGCTGGACAATCAGACTGGATCTCTGACCATCATGAACATCACAACCACAGATGCTGGAGTTTATAAAGTACAAATGAGCTATGGCATCGTTAAGAAATTCAATGTTACTGTCACTAGTGAGTATCATTTTAATCTTTTTTTTGTTTGTTTTGTTTGTTTGTTTACTGATATAAATTGACTCCGTAAATGTTTGCATTATACCCTGTTTGAAGAAGTAAGCTTTGACTCAATATAACATTATAATTAAGATAAAATCTATCATCTTTATATGCACATCAAACAGACAAAGAATTGACAGTCAGAAGAGTCTTTGCCATCTTATGGATATTAAACTTTTGAAGTGTATTGTTAACAGAAAAAAAGTCATAATGTCAGTCAGTTTTCCTGTGTTTCTTACAAATCAATGTTATAAAACTTTTTACTACATGTCAGCCAAAAGTACTAGTAAAGTTGTTTATCATTATCTTATCTTTAGTAATAATGAGTCTCTGTCTTCAGCTGCTCCAGATTCACCTGCTGTTGTTGCTGCTGCTGTTGTTGGTGCTGCTATTCTGCTGGTTGCAGCTGCTGGTGTGATTTACTGTTGCTGCAGGAGATCTACACAAGCAAGACAACATGGCAAGTATTGCATACAGCTGATTCAACAAGCTGGAATAATGAGATTTATTAGAGAGAGAAAAAAAGATTCTTTAAAAATATGTTACATTATTCATTATTATATTACATTACTCTAAATGACCAAAGTAAAGTTTTGTTGTTTTGTTTAACCAGGAAAAATGTCACGGCACAACGATCCTGACCTGGTGAGACACTATGTATACAAAATCTGTCTGTTATGTCATTTTAAAACAAATTAAAACAAAACAATATATATATACACACAAAAATATATTATTTGGTCCATAAACAACGCCTTCTCCAGACAAATCGGGAACTGCTCCATCTTTCAAGAATAATCTTTGTGCGAATCCGGCATTAAACTGATTGAGATTGAGGAAGCTGTCCTCAGCAAAATGAGCTGCAGGGGTGCTAGTAAAGTACTGTTAATTTACAGCTTTTAACCATTAATTTACCACTATTATTTTTTTTTACAGTATTTTACCGTAAATTCTACCATGGAAATTAACTCCACTCCTACTGCTTCAAACTGTTTAAAAGCTAGCATTCCTACGATGTTAGTACTGTGAACTTATTTCATCTGAGTCCACTGAGAAGGAATATTTCTTTATATAAAAATGCAAACACTTAATGTGTTGCTGTAAAATAACTAAATACAAGACTTTTACTCAAATCACTGCAGCTCATTGTCAGCTATAGCACACATGTATGTGCTGAAGTACTTAAAACAGAGATCATCACTGTATTAGCAACTCCACATTTACTGTCTTTATATAAAGCAGCAGAAGATCAGAATTTGTGGCTCATCATTGACTGAAGCACAGGCTCTACTCTCCAGCACAATGGTCAACAACAAAACTATATTAAACTTAACAGATCTCTCTTGTGCAAACACACATTAATACATTTGAGTTCAGTATTTACTCTCATTATCAGTGTATGACTTTGCATATTTTTTTCTATGGATGTTCACAAATATTTTAGTTAAATTAACTTTTTTTTTCTTTTGGTAAATCTGACATTTACATTTTACAGTATATTACTGTTTTTCCTTGACTTAACGGCAACAAACTGTAGAAAAACAGGTTTTTTTTTTTTTTTTTTTTTTTTTTTTTTTTTGCTGGCAACCATTAATTTATGGCAACAAACTGTAGAAAAACAGTTATTTGCAGCAGGGGTGCCAGTAAATAACTGTTTTTCTACAGTTTGTTTCCTGTAAATTAATTACAGTTTTTTACTGTTAAATTATGTTTCATGCTGTTTTTTCTTCATCTTAAATCTTTAACCCTTTAACCCCTTTACGTGCAAACATCGCCGACGGCCCCAGTTTATTATTGTTTCACTTTCACAGCATGTTAAACATCACTCTCTTACTTGATCAGGACAAACTGTGCATCAATTGAAAGTTTAAAGACTCTAGCTTCGATATTTGACCAATATTTTGATACAACATTGTTGCAGTGACAGATATTTAGTGATTTATGTCAGGAGTGCAAAATAATAAATCCGTATTATGCCCCATTTTGAATAGAAATTAATCACTCACTCATATTCAGTCAGGTCAGCAGCGGTTTATTTGTGTTCACATAGACTCACTGAACAGCGTCAATAAGGATTTATAGACCAAAGATGCATATCTGCGGAGATATATGGATATATTTACTGATGTTTACTTCATATTTCTTCAGACAGAATCGTCATTTCTATTCATTTTCCACTGATTTACGCGATCTGATGATAAATAGCCTCTGCCAGAGCCGTCTCTGTTTGTTTGCTTCCATGTGCTCGAGCTGTGACCCAGACAGACTCTGATTGGACCTTTGGGTTGCCAATCTGACAGTCCCAAAACCGGACAGCGTCAGATCGTGTCACATGGTTCGTGAACAGTTCCTGGTTCATATCTGCTCACAACAACACTGAAACATCTCTGTATACACGAAATATCCGAATAATAAACCCGCGATTACAATAGAAAAGCTTGGTATGAGATTTTCTTGAGATCTGGGGCATTTTATAAAATATACAAAAAAATGTACATGGGAAATGCTAACTTGTGCAGCGATGAAAAAGGCTACAAATAGCATATTTTTACAATAGTAAACGACCAAATTCCACCCCTGATCGCTAAAGGAAGTTATTATAAACACTCGATCGGGGTTTAAAGTGAGTTTTGTATAAAAGTGTACTAATAATTTCATAAATTGTCTGATGTAGCTTGATGCTAACGTTAGCTCCGATGCTACTAATAGCAGGTGCTTTTCTTCTTCATAATGCATTTTTGTCTCAATAATTCACGTCAATGTCGTAAGAAAATGTTTTGTTGTATTTTTATATTAAGACTTTTGATAAATAAGGGCTAAATGCAAAGAGAGACTGAAGTGAGATCGCTGCTTTGTTGCTTTGTAAAGCCTGAAAAACCACAATCAATGCTAATAAAGGTGGAATAAAAACAAAAGAATAATGATAAAAGAATAATGTGGATAATGTGTCGTACCTGGCGGAGGTGTGAAAGACTCGTTTGGTGAGAACAATACAATCATGAATGGGGAGTTTTGCAAAGCCAACACACATACAAAATTCACAGAAGAGTTTACATGTGAGATCTTACAGAGATGACAAGGGCCATAAATCAATCTGATTTGCCTTCTCTAAAAAACACACATGACATGGCCTTAGAAAATATTTCATAAAATTCACAGTTTTACAGATTCGATTATGAAATTTCTAATGAAGTTTTGAAAGACTTGTGGCTTTAGCTACACTCTATTTCTAAACTCATATCTTACATCAACACATTTTTTAAATACATTTAAAAAAAAATACATTTAAAAATTGTTTTTATGTTTGAGCTTATATATCTCTATTATCATAACAGTCTGAGTGATTCTGATTCCTGAACAGTAAACTTTAAAGTGTCAGCTTTGTGAACATATGTTGAATATGTATCTAGTCAGAAAGAATCATGAGCAGAAACCTTTTTATTTTGGGTATGTCATTTCTGTCTCCATTCCAAAAAAGGAGGTGCCTAGAAAGGGGTTAAACACCACAACAAAGTCCTTGGTTTTAAATGAACACTTATAATGCGTGCACACTACAGAGTGTTTGAGTAACACTGAATCAGTGAAGTTAATGAGATAATTCTGTGATTAATTGATGATTGAGCATTAGTGATGAACACCTGCTATTAACACACAGAATCACTAAAGGAAAGAGAAACACAAGAACTACAAATGACTTCAGCCACAGCATTAGATGAAATCAACTGAAATAAAAGAATTCATCAAATCTCTCAAGAGCTGATTAAACAACTCCTAAAATTTTCACCAGCTTCACATTACTAACCAGACTGACTTTATTTCTGTCAGACGTCTACAGATCTTATTGAGAGTTAAATAGGTTAAGGGTTTTTTTTTTCACTACCATGATGGAGATCAGTGTTTACTTTAGTTGGGCTCTTGAACCTGACGTTTCAACAACTAAGTTTTTTGTTTTTACATGCTGTAACAATACATCTTTGGAACTTGTTATAGCAAAAAAAAAAAAAAAAAGTCAACAGAAGAAAAAAATCTGGTATTGTTGTTTATAGATAACAAGAACAAACACTATTATTTCTGATCCAATGAAGAAACATCAATAATCAGCGTATGAAGCACAATAATGGTGACAGTCTACAAAATAAATAAACAGATAAGTTCTGAACATCACAAAACATGCTACTAAAACTTAAGACAAAATCAAAATTATCAGCACATAAGAATTCAAGAAAATAAGTGAACAATCCAGGGGCATAAATTTTTCTTGCCGCAATGAATGCTGGGAGTCATGGATGAGTTTTAGCTTGTGCTGGTAGACAGCATGCATTGCTTCATGAAACTTTTGATTGTCACCTTTGTTGAGATTCATATGCTGATTGTTGATCTCTCTCTTTGAGTGTTGCAGACACTGCTGCCCAAAATATTTAAAACTAAAACTATTATTAAATCATATGTTCTGGTTATCACATTACGCTTCAATCTTATAAAATTGAAGAAAAAAAAAAAAAAATTTGAAATTCACTCACATATTTCTACACCAAATTAATATTTGATTACTATAGCAACACTTTAAGTCAGTCTAGTAGATCATGCCTGACACAAACAGCCATAATCATTTGACTATCAAAATTAATATTGCTGTAACAGATGTATCATAAAGATACAAATATAGCAATTAAACAAAATTTTAAATACAAAAGTCAAGGGTCAGGAGCACAACTAAAGCAAACACTGATCTCCACAATGGTGACAGTAACATTATCATCTAAATCTCTGTAATTCTCAATAAGATCTTTTGATCTCTGTTCTCTGATCTGACAGAAATAAAGTCAGTCTGGTTAGTAATGAGTGAAGTTGGTAAAGCTGTTTGTTGATTGTTTAAATCTTCAGTTGATTTCATCTAAAGCTGTGGCTGAAGTCAGTTGTAGTTCTTGTGTTTGTCTTGTTTCTCTTTTCTTCAGTGTTTCTGCTCGTTAACAGCAGCTGTTCATCAGTGTCTGAATTCACTCATTAGTTTTCATTCTCTCTGTCAGGTGGACTATATTAGTAAACTCATGTAGGGAATAGTGAATGAGGGTGTAGGGTGTGATTTGAAACACAGCCGCTGAGTGTCGACATTCAACGTTCTTAATTTATGATATATAGCAGCAGGCTACCTTCTCGAAAATGATGAATATTACCCAGAATGCACTGTTTTAATGAAAAACAGTATGTTACTGTTGAAATTTGGCTGTTTTTTTACAGCGATTTTTAACAGTGTAGTCAAAAAATGTTTCTAGTGACGTCATTACTGCAGGAACTAGAGGGATGTAGTCCAAACTGGTTGTTCATTGTAGGCGAATTCTGTTAAATAAAATAACGCTTGGCACTGAACTTTGAGCTTTAGAATTTTACAGATATTATTTATACTCTAACAACAACATTACACACTAACTAAAGTTTAAAACATGGGATCATGAAGAACGGGACCTTTAACCCTCTATTGCATAGCGTTGCCATATGGCAACAATTACTTTATCTTAATTTTCTAAAAAGCTGTGAAATAAAATCTATGTTTTTACACTTAGTTGTGAAAAGTGGGCTTTTACTTTGATGGAAATACAATTTATTGAGGTCACATGACCAGGATATCCTGTTTGCCAGTCCTTTTTGCTCATGGACATTGACGTGCAAACATCACTGTCTGGGGCTTCCGAAGATTGCCTTTTATTCAGAATTTTTGGAAAATTTTCATCAAATAAAAAAATTAAATCACTGTCTGGGGTAAGTAAACTTTAATTTTTTAACATTAAATTCAGTTTTGATTTTAAACGTTTTTTGTAATATGCTAAAATACATTTGTTGCCATATGGCAACTATATGCAAATATGGAAACGTCCTGGTGAGTTCAACCTAATGGAGTCCCATTGACTTACATAGCATGAAACTACTCTGAGACTATGTTTACAACTTTTGCTTATATTTTAAAGGTAAAAACATTATAATTTTTATTATTTTGTAATTTAAGCTAGATCCTGTCTGCAGAAACCACACAGACCACTGGCCCTTGCATGCATCTGAGAAGGGCAGATGCAAAATGCCATGATGCAAGGACATTGTGAAAAGCAAGTGCTCCAAGTGTGCAGTTTTCCTCTGCTTCACTGCAGAGAGGAACTGCTTTGTTGACTTTCAGAAGGCATGAAGAGAATGAAATGAAATTAAACTAATGAATAGTGTATTTCAGTGAGACAGGTTCCGGGTTCCAGGTTCCTGGTTATTATTACCAGACATTTCAGATAACTGTTGAAATTATATAATGTTTTCACTGTATAAATGTTTGTTTAAACATTTCACTAAGTATGAGATGGATTTGTCGAGTCTTGTTTTAAATAAAATTAGTTTTTTGAAAAAAAAAATGTTGATTTTATGGTACTTTCCACGATTGCATATTGTTGCCATGTGGCAACAATTTACCAACGACCCCCCTTTAAACTTTTTTTACTTTATATATATATATATATATATATATATATATATATATATATATATATATATATATATATATATATATATATATATATATATATATCTGTTATTTAGCTAATTTTAAGTAATAAAAAAATGCGAAACATTTTTTACCATGTCTAAGTAATATTTCATGCAATAGAGGGTTAATACTGTTATGCTGCTTGCTTTACAGCTCTGTTGTAGAAAGTGCTATATACTGTAGATAAATGTGACATAACTGCAGTGCGAAATTGCAGCTTGTGCAAACATGTCACTATGATAATATGCTTTCTTAACTGCTGTTTTCTCAAAATTGTTGATATTTTGTTGTGTTTATTTTACAATAGAGAGGAAAGTGTTCAGCACACATTTAAATATGAATCTAAATGCCCCTCTCAGCAGTGCAGGTGGCATCAGGATATTTGTAAACATTATATCGGTGGGAACATATTTCAAACTTATTTTTATATGGAAAATAACTTCACCATGAGTATATTGGGGCCTTAGGTGGTATATATCTGTTTGAGGTTTCTGGATAAAAGTATGTTTGGATTCATTCAAAAATCATCCCATAAAAACCCTAAAAATAATATTCTTATTTAAGAGAGCATTGCTCTTGTGTTGTTTCTTAACATTCAGCATATGAAAATAGCTTTAAGATGCTGATACGATATTAGATACAAATATACTATTCTACTTTATCTTCTGGGAATATGTTTACTCTCTTTCAGGATAAAAGTGGAGAAGCATCGCCCCTTATTCAGACTGAAACTCGGCAGAAGGGTTTTGCTGATGGGCCATCTGTCGATCAGGTTGGGACCCTTCAGATGGCTGTTTAAAAAGGTCCATGCTGTAATCAGGTTAAGACGGGGCATGCAGTAATCAGGCTGAGAAATGTTTGGATTCATTCAAAAATCATCCCATAAAAACCATAATAATAATGGACTTATTTAAGAGAGCATTGCTCTTGTGTTATTTAACTCCAGAACGAAGAACAGATATCTTAACAATCAGCATATATCTGAGGGGAAACACATTTGTTTGACTGATTTTTATATATATATATAAATATATATATATATATATATATATATATATATATATATATAATTTTTTTTTTTTTTTTTTCATAATCATGTGCTTTATCTTCTGGTGAACTAATTTAAATACTTATTTAGTATAATTTTGCCAGAAAAAAAAAAACGTTTTAGAATTGTTTTCATGTTTATGGACTAATTCTTATGTAATGTATATTTTGTTTGTTTGCTGATTGTTATTGTATTTGTTATACTTGTATTTCTTTATTGTTTTTACCATAAAAATAGCTTAAGAGGCTGATATGAAATTAAATAAAAAATATTCTATTCTACTTTATGTTCTAGGAATATGTTTACTCTCTTTCAGGATAAAAGTGGAGAAGCATCGCCCCTTATTCAGGTTGAAACTCTGCAGAAGGATTTTGCTGATGGGCCATCCGTCGATCAGGTTGGGACCCTTCAGATGACTGTTGAAAAAGGTCCACACTATAATCATGCTGAGACCCCACAGACGGGTGTTTCTAAAGGGGCATGGGGTAATCAGGCTGAGACCTCGCAGACAGGTGTTAGGGGCATTCAGTAAACAGGTTGAACTGCTAAGGTTGAAACTTAGTAGTTAACAGTAGTGAGTTAAGTGTTAATGAATAATTACTTGTTAGTTCTTCAGTAATTATTAGTTATGCAGTAAGTAAGAAACAGTATTCTAAAGTGTTACCCTCTAAAGTGAAAACATAGGGAACCCATTAGTAATTAATGAATAATTATCAAATAGCTCTATTTCACATCTGAAACAGTAGGCCTATTCTCAGTGAAAATATTGGGAACCCCTTAGTAAATAATAAAGATTTATCCGATAATTCTGAAGAAATTACTTAGAACCTGAAAGAGTATTCTAAAGTGAAAAATTAGGGAACCCATTAGTAATTAATGATTAATTATCAAATAGCTCTGCGGGACCTATTTCACATCTGAAATAGTAGGCCAATTCTCAAGTGAAAATATTGGGAACCCATTCGTAATTAATAAAGAAGTATTAAATAATTACGCTAGAATTACCTAGAACCTGAAACAGTATTCTAAAGTGAAAACATAGGGAATCCATTATTCTGCAGGACCTATTTCGCACCTGAAACAGTACGCCTGTTCTAAAGTGAAAATATAGTGAAGACATTAAATAATAAAGATTTATCAGATAATTCAGAAGGAATTACTTAGAACCTGAGAGAGTATTCTAAAGTGAACCTATTTGTAAATAATAATTACTACATCATTTTGGCTTAAATCAAATGTACAGTCTAAAAAAAACTTTAAAAATAATCATAAACTTTGTAAAATAAAGACAACTTGTTTACGATCTTTATTTCAGATGAGAGCATTCCTTAATACAACATATTTTATTCAATTTAAACATGTATACTGCCAACAATTAAACTTATTTAACAAACATTTTATAATCAAAAGTTAAACATTTACTGTGGAAGCAAACATTGCATTTCATTTCCATATAGGTTTACAAGTGGACCGTAACAAATTTGTTACTGTAGTAGTACTTTGTACTTGTCCTTTTACTCAAGTAATTAAAAAAATAATAATAATAATTAAAAGGGTACTTATAATTTTACTGGTGTAATATTGTATTGGGGTATCTGTACTTTTACTCAAGTACTTGATTTGTGGGCCACACCCTGATTATTATAGTGACTATCTGTGTGTAACTGTTCAGTAGTAGTTATTTCGTAGTTATATTTCTTGAAACTTAACTAGTAGATAATTAATAGTAGTTCTTCAGGAGGTATGACAGAATATATTAGTTATTGATTAGATATATGATATTAAATACAAATATTCCTTTCTACTTTATCTTCTGGGAATATGTTTACTCTCTTTTAGGATAAAAGTGGAGAAGCATCGCCCCTTATCCAGGCTGAAACTCTGCAGAAGGATTTTGCTGATGGGCCATCCGTCGATCAGGTTGGGACCCTTCAGATGACTGTTGAATAAGATCAACACTATAATCGGGCTGAAACCCTGCAGACAGGTGTTGCTACAGAGGCATGCAGTAATCATGCTGAGAAATGTTTTGATTCATTCAAAAATCATCCTATAAAAACCATAATAATAATGGACTTATTTAATAGAGCATTGCTCTTGTGTTATTTAACTCCAGAACGAAGAACAGAGATCTTTACATTCAGCATATATCTGAGGGGAAACATGTTTGATTGAATCTTTTTTTGTGTGTTTTTTTTTTTTAATTATGTGTTTTATCTTCATGTGAACTAATTTAAATACTTATTTAGTATAATTTTGCCAGAAAAGGTTTTAGAATTTTTCTCATATGTTTATGTACAAATTATTATGTAATGTATCTTGTGTTTGTTCGTTTGCTGTTTTTTATTGTATTTGTTATACTTGTATTTTTTTATTGTTTTTGCCATGAAACTTTAAGATGCTGATATGATATTAAATAAAAAAATATTATATTCTACTTTATCTTCGGGGAATATGTTTTCTTTCTTTCAGGATAAAAGCGGAGAAGCGTCTCCCCTTATTCAGGCTGAAACTCTACAGAAGGATGTTGCTCATGGGCCATCCGTCGATCAGGTTGGGACAATGGTTAATCAGGCTGAGACCCCGCAGATGTGTGTTGCTAAAGAAGCAAGGGTTAATCAGCCTGAGACCCCAAAGATGGATGTTGCTAAAGAAGCAAGTGGTAATCAGGCTGGGACCCCACAGACAGATTTTGCTAAAGAAAGCGATAATCAGGCTGGGACCCCGCAGACCGTTTTTGCTAATGAAAGCGATAATCAGACTGATACCCCGCAGACAGTTTTTGCTAAAGAAGGCGATAATCAGACTGAGACCCCGCAGACAGTTTTTGCTAATGAAAGCGGTAATCAGACTGAGACCCCGCAGACAGTTTTTGCTAAAGAAAGCGATAATCAGACTGAGACCCCGAAGACAGTTTTTGCTAAAGAAAGCGATAATCAGACTGAGACCCCGCAGACAGTTTTTGCTAAAGAAAGCGATAATCAGACTGAGACCCCGCAGACAGTTTTTGCTAATGAAAGCGATAATCAGACTGAGACCCCGCAGACAGTTTTTGCTAAAGAAAGCGATAATCAGACTGAGACCCCGCAGACAGTTTTTGCTAAAGAAAGCGATAATCAGACTGAGACCCCGCAGACAGTTTTTGCTAAAGAAAGCGATAATCAGGCTGAGACCCCGCAGACAGTTTTTGCTAATGAAAGCGGTAATCAGACTGAGACCCCGCAGACAGTTTTTGCTAAAGAAAGCAATAATCAGGCTGAGACCCCGCAGACAGTTTTTGCTAATGAAAGCGGTAATCAGACTGAGACCACGCAGACAGTTGTTGCTAAAGGGGCACACCAACGGACCGGTGTTGCTAAAGAGGCACGCGGTAATCAGGCTGAGACCAGGCAGACAGGCGTTGCTAGAGGGGCAAACCTGCGGACGAGTGTTGCTAAAGGGGCACGCGGTAATCAGGCTGAGACCCCGCAGACAGGCGTTGCTAGAGGGGCACACCTGCGGACGAGTGTTGCTAAAGGGGCACGCGGTAATCAGGCTGAGACCAGGCAGACAGGTGTTGCTAGAGGGGCAAACCTGCGGACGAATGTTGCTAAAGGGGCATGCGGTAATCAGTCTGAGACCCCGCTGAGGAGTGTTGCTAAAGGGGCACACCCACGGACGGGTGTTGCTAAAGGGGCACACACACGGATGGGTGTTGCTAAAGGGGCACACCGTAATCAGGCTGAGACCAGGCAGACAGGTGTTGCTAGAGGGGCACACCTGCGGACGAGTATTGCTAAAGGGTTACACGGTAATCAGGCTGAGACCAGGCAGACAGGTGTTGCTAGAGGGGCACACCTGCGGACGAGTATTGCTAAAGGGTTACACGGTAATCAGGCTGAGACCAGGCAGACAGGTGTTGCTAGAGGGGCACACCTGCGGACGAGTGTTGCTAAAGGGTTACACGGTAATCAGGCTGAGACCAGGCAGACAGGTGTTGCTAGAGGGGCACACCTGCGGATGAGTGTTGCTAAAGGGGCACACCCACGGATGGGCGTTGCTAAAGGGGCACGCGGTAATCAGGCTGAGACCAGACAGACAGGTGTTTCTAGAGGGGCACACCTGCGGATGAGTGTTGCTGAAGGGGCACACCCACGGATGGGTGTTGCTAAAGGGGCACACAGTAATCAGGCTGAGACTCCACGGACAGGAGTTGCTAAAGGAGCAAACCCGCGGAAAGGTGTTGCTAAAAAGGCACGTGTTAATCAGGCTGAGACCCCGCAGACAGGTGTTGCTAAAAAGGCACGTGGTAATCAGTCTGAGACCCCGTGAATGGGTGTTGCTAAAGGGGCACACGGTAATCAGGCTGAAATTCTGTTTAGCTTATGAATGCAAGTCAAAGTCAGAGGATTCCGCATGCGTCATCTCTGAAATGCTGGTGTTTTGTTCAGTGCTCATGTTGACTTACTGAATTCTGCTCTCTGGTGAATCCATTAATCAGAAACAACAAAGTACAGATGTGCATACAATGTTAATAGGGTGTTCATTTTACAGTGTAAACAACTTCAATGATTATAATTGGGGTTGTTGGGAGTTCTTGAACTCTAGATGGAAGTCAATGACATTGTTCTTTGACAATGTAAATATTCTTTAATGACCAAACATTTAATTAAAATATCCACTTAATATTTCATTTTTAGCCACCTTTTAGCGATAGAAATGCTATAAATGATATAATTCCTTCAACAAAACCAAGTGGACATCACAACCCTTACAAAGACTAATCCTTGTCATTTTTGAATCCTTGAGATTATAAAATCAATCAGACAACTGTATATATATATATATATATATATATATATATATATATATATTCACCAATTCAGTCAGTCAGTCAGCATGCGCACTGAACGAAACACCAGCATTTCAGCAATGACTGATCTGAAAGCTTCTGATTGGCCATTGCATTCATAAACTCAACAGAATCCTGTGTTATTGGTTATAGTGTGCAATGCTGTAAAAACGCATCTGTCTCAGGCTCAGTGCCAGCCAAAGGGTGAATTCTTTCTGTCAAGTGAAATCACCTTTATTTATATAGTGCTTTTAACAATACAGATTGTGTCAAAGCAGCTTTACAGTATTAAATAGAGGAATCCAGAGGAAACCATCAGTTATGTTTGTCTTTAATAAGCTGAACTCAAAATCTGAACTCACTTGGCTCAAATCTGAGGGGGCACAGTTGAAATCGCAGTCCGGGAGGAATTGCATTTTGGCTGGGCCTCCCTCTGGTCTAGTGTCCTGGGCATGTGCATTAATCCGTCCCTGCTTAAATGCATACCTTAGGTCTTTAGCAACACGTGATTTATCCTCCCACTCATTTTTAGCACTCCTCAATGTATTTATTATAAACAATGTAACAATACCAAAAACACAGTTTAGAAGAGTGTCTGTTTACTATTTAACTTTTTGTAATAAAGGTTTATAGGTTCATTAGTGATAATAGTACAATAGAATAGGTAAATGTTTCTTGCTTAACAATAATTAAATACATGATGACTCAATAACTGCAATTCATTGAAACACAATGACATGATGTTTCAGTGATTATTACCACAGGCATAAAACAAAAGAATATCATCAGCAAAACTTAAAACGGCTTTAATGGCTTTAGTGCTGTATGTAATCAAATATATGCAAGTGTCACTGTCATTTGATATTTGATGTGGTGCATAAACTGACAATCACCTAAGTTTTGTTTTTGAAGATGCCGAAAAATTATAGCTTTGAGAATATTGTTTAGATTGTGAATATGTTACTGAATGTGCGGGTTAAATACACAAGAGCATATAGAGATCAATTATATATGTTCATGTTAGATATATAGCTCCAAATCACTAAAGACCCGAATAAATAATAATTATATTGGTGAAACATTTATTCATGGGTTAGAAAACATCAATACTGGAAACACACGGTTATTTTCTGGATCCTTTCCGTGCGAGTAACAAAATTGTGCTTTATATATGAAACATTAAGGTCTGAATTGTAATCGAGTCATGAGGCAAGTGAAGATTCACACCTCCAGTATATACACTTTAATATACCAGGAAGCCTCACTTGTTTAGTGTTGATAATTTGGCTTTTGGTTTGTGTATTATGTATGGATGTATTGTGGCGGGATGAATGAGGACACAGACCAAAAGCACACTCACAAATCTCATTACAGTATGTCCTGTATGCACTCTATGTATTTATTTATTTGTTTATTTATTTGTGTGTTTGTCAATGTTTTGTGTTCAAAGAAATGTTGAAAGTTAATATTCTACTCATTTGTATATTGTACACATTCAGTGTGTGAATGTCTGAGTTAAATAGATTAAAGTCTCTGTCTATACCTCCACCTCCTGTCATACGCCATTTTCTCACGGTTCTTGTGGTTTCTTACAGACTCAGCAAAACAATTTTTATTATAAGGGGCTCTTTTTGGGCAGTGCGAACTTTCCTCAAACACTAACTAGTTGGATGGATTTTTTTTATGTTAGCTAGCATGAAGAAATGAAGAACCGAATCAATCCTACAGAAACCAAATAACAAACAGTGAAGAGTTGTTGATCAGAGGTAAATCTGGATTCTTACCCATCATGCATCACTGTAAAACTACACTGGGGTGCGTTTCCCAAAAGCAACTATGGTTACCGTTAACATCGGAACTTGCGACATAGTTGGCACAACAGATTGACAGCTTAACACTGAAACTTTGTCTCAATGAGCATTACCAAAAAATAAAACCTTTTTTGTCACAAATCAATTTGATAACTGACAGGACAGTCATTTTTCATGGAATTTTACACCTCACGCTGCATCCACAAAGCCACAAGCATGACAGATGACCCCACACACCCCTCTCACATGAAGCATTTCTTCCCCAATGCCATCAGACTTCTCAACACTCAGAAACTGGACTGAAGGAACACACACATGCACATATACACACACACACACACATATACACACACACACACACACACACACCCACACACACACAACTGAGCATCCTCTGTCCTCTTTACAATTGTTTTGCAAGTTTTTTGCACACTTTATGCTGCTACAATACATATTATACTCTTTGCACTACGGTCACTATTTTCACATGTGTACTGGTTGGCTCTGCACTAGGACTTACTCTGCCAATTGTCTGTCCCAGTAGACATTGTACTGCCTTGTGCTGTCTGCATGTTTGTCTAGTCCCTTGTGGTTCTGTGTTGTGATGTGTTTGTCTTATGCAGCACCCTGGTGGAGAAACATTGTTTTGTTTCACTGTGTACACTATGTATCACTATGTACACTATATATGGTTAAAATTACAATTAACTTCACTCGACTTGACTTGACTAGTGAATCCTAGCTGGGTTTAGGCTGTCAACAACTACAATGAATATGATGTGTGTTTTTGAGAGTATACTAGACAATAAACTTTATACTGGCTAGTAGCCTATACACTAGAACATAAAATATAAAATATCAGCAGAATGTCATAAGAATGTCATTGTTTTTATCTATTTGAAGATAGTTTTGTTTGAATAATATTTCTATAGCTCTGGTGTGAATGCAGAAAGATGCTAATTGCATGTTGTACAGGATTATTGTCTTTCTCTCTTCTTAAGTTCTCTCTCCCTGGAAAACCGGGATAAAAGGCCAAAAGTGCCTCAGTTACACAATTAATGTATAGCAATTATATACATTTTTATAGTATTACTGTCTGAATAATTAGGGCAGTGCTCTCTTACTCTCTTTTTTGTGTCTGTGAAAGCTATATAATGTTTGAATTCACACAGATAATTAATGTCTGGCACCAAAATAATAAAACGCCAAATTATACTAGGCTATATTAATTCATGACGACACGTCTCATTCCTCGCGCTGCAGTGGGAGTCTCCCGAGTTATACTTTCACTTTCAGACACAACGGGGTCTTCATGCACCAGGACACTGGATACCAACCGCTGTGAAAATAATAATAATAGTTAAACAAGAAGACGCAGTGGCTTCGGGTTTACTGAAGAGAAACAACTTAGCACTGTTTCAAATTATATATTTATATATTTTTTAGAAAACCTAATGAAAATGAAGCTGCTCTTTATTTCACCCTTATTGTTCTGCTGTTTGCTCGACCATGGTAAGACTTAAAAATCTTTCTTTCGGTGTTATAACGAGTTGCTAACTGAAATTAGCGGTTAAAATTGTGTTTTCAGTAAACAGTAGACTACAAACATGCGCTTCGTGAGCGCAACAGATGATGTCAGAAAGGCGAGTCTAGAAGCATTGTTTCAGGGATGGTCTGGTAATCTGTCATGACGGGTTACATCATGCAGGAGCAACTGCCCATCGGTTTGTCTTTTGTTTTATCCTGTAAACTGTATTGACGAGATAAATTGGAAAACATCAAATTAAGACAAAAACTTAATTCAGCACCATCCATTAAGTAATTTACCTGGCTGTTACTAATACTGTGGAAAAATAAATATATGTTTTATAAATTATACAGTTAGGCTATACCATGATTTAATTTCTTTTCAAAACATACCGTAGGTGGTGGGGAAATAACTGGACAGAAGGTGAATGAGCAGGGTTCAGAGCCATACAGTAGCTGGGGTTTGCGGAGCCCCGGTGCCCCCCAGTGGGCACTGTTTGAAATTGTTTAATTTGTATATTTGTTCTATTCATTTAGGTGTCCAAGTACAGAAAACAAATAATCAAATGTAAAATAGCACTGCATAGTCTTCGGTGTAAAATAAAATAAGACCAAAATGTATTCAGATACCGTCAACATTTCTTAAATGATCATAGTTATTTGCTGTAGTTTATAACATGGTAATAAAATAGAGCAAGAGTTAAGCGTTAAACTGTCAGAACAAAAATTCATGTTGAGAATGTCAGAAAACTTTGATAAAAAGGTGTATAATTACAATCAAACAAAATTTCAGACAACTGTTAGTATGACAATATTTACACAACTATCAATAGCCTACTTTGTTGACCAATTATTTAAGCTAAACATGGTCAGGTCAAAGTGTCTGAATAATTCTTGGTCCCAAATTGTTTTTATCAATTTCACTGGTAGTCCACAGTATGAAGAATTTGGGGGTAAAATAGTTCACAGTTCGCTTTATTTTGCTGTACTCACTTGCATAAATTAACTTCAGTATCCTGCACCCACTAATAAAAAATGTAAAAAAATTATATCTGATGTTTGAATAATTTTTGGTTTGGCTGTGGATAAATTCTCAGTCTCAGTTATAATACTCAGTCTTGTGTTAGAATGCCTTAAAGTCTTTTGAATGCTTAAATTGGCAAGGCTTAAAACTTGTGAAAATCAGCCGGGTGCCTTTATAATCGTCATCACCTTTCACTCACTAGTGACGGCCCTGTTTTGCAGAGCCAAACCAGCCAAATTCATATTTTTGATAGTAATGCATATGATTTGTATTTTGCAGAAGGTATTTTTTTTTTTTTTTTTGGTCCTTAAAACACTCTTTTGTGCAATTATTTCTTACACATCTCATCCAAAGCATCTCATATTTAAGGGGAAGTATTTGATATCTCTTCACACCTAATGCGGTTACCATTAATGGAGAGGAACATAGCAGTTTTCTTTCATAGAATCAGCATTCATTGGGAAGAAATGGTGAAATAATTAAAATTATGATTATTTTCTTCTGTAGGTGCCTCTGGTGTTCATACAGACAGAGTGTCATTGTCAGAAGTGGAGGGAGAATCAGTCACTCTAGACACTGGTGTTGAAACAAACCCACAAGACAGGTTCAGGTGGTATTTCAGTGACACTCGCATCGCTCAAATGAATGGAGATCTCAGGAAGATCTGTACAGATGTTCAGTGTAATGAAGGTACTGAGAGATTCAGAGATAGACTGAAGCTGGACAATCAGACTGGATCTCTGACCATCATGAACATCACAACCAATGACTCTGGACTTTATAAAGTACAAATGATAAATGGTGTCATTAAGGAATTCAATGTTACTGTCACTGGTGAGTATCATTTTAGTCATTCAGTGTTTTTTTTTATTTATTTTTTTTTTACTTTAACATATTTAGAAAACTGATATAAACTGACAGAGTAAATGTTTTGTGTAATTATTTCTTACACATCTCATCCCAAGCCTCTGTTGTTAATTCCAAAACATCGGGGGAAAAATAACTGGGAAAAATGCATTTACACAAATAACTACTTCTGGCTGGTCCATCTCGGATGATTGTGCCATAGTTTACAATAGTGGAGCGGCTAAGTGATATAATCGTTCTGTTTATGATACAAGCGTGAAAATTGGCATGAGCAGTCTCCATGGGTCACTTGACAAGAACATTGTCCGAGCCACTTGAAATTTCAAGATGGCGCCCATTTTTCAAGATGTGGTTTAGTGGTTTATTTGGTGATACAAGCATGAAAATTGGCATGAGCAGTCTCTGATGGTCACTAGACAATAAGCCACCCACAGCTACTTTATTTTATTTTATTTTTTGTTTTTTGTTTTACTAACAGTTATTAAACATGCATGTCAAATTAATACTGAGAGGTCGGGAAAGAAAATAAGATTAATAAATTAGCACAGTTGTGGTTTTAAACGGACAGGGCACCAAACAAAAAAAATGAGCAATGACTAATACTGAATGTCAATAAGAAGAGATCCAGAGGCAACAGTCACTCTGGCTTACATAGCAATGGAACCATGACAAACAGAAAGTATCTCAAACAAGACTAAAGAACTAAACTGAAAATGTCACAGTGATAGTCTGGTGACAAAATAAATCATGATGCGCCGATGTGGCGTGGGGAAGCAAAGCCATAGGCCTACACCGGTAAACATAGAGGACTAACACTGGCAAAAGAAACATGCAAATAGGTTCTAGCAGGGGCAACTACATAGGCATGTGAAACTGAGTCTATATCTGAAGCACGTACACCTTCCAGTATATGCCTTGTTGCACCCACATTTGGTCAACTCGAGGGCTGGGATCCTCTTGGCCTCTTGACATGGATGTCAGTGATTGTATGTACATTTTAGAAAACTGATCGGTGTTTATTACAAATAAATAAATAAATTAAATTAATTAAAACAAACTTAAAATCATGTTTCCACACTTAATTCACATCCTCACATTTTATTTGCATGATGAATTGCATGTGTTCAAATCTTTTTTATTATTAATTTTACACACATTTGTGACAGTCCCTTAATTTGCTCTGCGAATATCTAACGATTGTCCAACCTAAAACCAACTTTACCTCACCTACCATAAGCTAGCAGGAGCAGATTCTGGATTAAAAAAATAAATAAATAAAAAATATAGTGCTGCTAGCATCCTGATAGGTAGCATATAGGCCGATTGTAAGAACAGATGTGTTGTGTCGAAATGTGTGTCCTAGTGAAAAATTTGACCAGGGTTTGCTCATCAGCAAATGTTCACAAAGGAGCGCGCAGACATAGAGCAGACACTGAAGTGGAATAGAGTAATATAGCAGTGCTGTAAAACACTTCCAGACATGCTAGATATTGTAACAATAACTGAATGCTTGTAAACAGAAGAAATAAAACATTCATGCTTTGTAGGATGACAGTGGGATTCACTATAGTGATTTAGGTAAGAAAAAAAATCATTAAGTAAAACCAGAGGAAATTAGTGCTCCAGCCAGTTTACTGTTAAAAAATGTCAGAACTTTCATGTGACTTGTATTCTTCAATTACAGTTAAAGCATCACTTTATATTTATCAATTGAACATACTAACATACTTGTCTTCACAACTACTTGATAAATTGAGTGCAGACAGGAAAAATATTTTTAATTATTTTTTTTATTATTATTATTGATTTACTTTATAGACAAACCTATTGTTTTGCCACATAAGACATTAATTTATAAAAAGTTGCATGGATGACATGCAACACAGGGCGTGTCCAAATCCACTTTTTGTATTTTAATGACAGAAAAATGGTCCGTGCACCGGGGCACATTTTTTGAATGGGTTGTCCCTATTCTCTTAATGAGTAATGGACGTAACATTCAATAAACCAATTAGAGTGTCATCTCCCATTCCCTTTAAGAGCGAGATTTGCTCTCGCCATTGCGGATCACTATATACATGGCAGAATTTGTTGGTGGAAAAGATGAACGCTTCTCAAGCGAAGAAACCGAACTGCACGTGTGCGAAGTTTAAGTGAGATCTGTACTCACTGTCGTGAGTAGATCATCTACGGGACAAGCAGGAATCCACCAAAGCTCTGCGCGATGAGACAGTTAATATATATGTCTCTGTATTGGCACAATTGTTCGATTAACTAGCCAATTTAATTCATAAGTAGTAGTAATAGGCTGAATTGCAAATAGGAAGCCTAATTCTAATATACGCAATGACTATCCATCATTACATTTTTGTATTTATATAGCCTACACAATAATTTTATTTTACACTGTAATCCTTTTGTTTTTAATATTTGGCATGTTTGTGTGATGTGCATCCCTGTGTGTAAGCAAAGTCAACACACACTGTGGACCCGCCGAGAGGCGCATTTTTTACCAACTCGCTCTTTAAAGGGGGGGTGAAATGCTAATTTTCACTCAATCTCCTGTTCATCTTGAGTACCTATAGAGTAGTACTGCATCCTTCATAACTCCAAAAAGTCTTTAGTTTTATTATATTTATAAGAGAAAGATAGTCTGTACCATTTTTCGGAAAAACACGAGTGGCTGGAGGCGTGACGTGTGGGCGGAGCTAAAGAATCACGAGCGCGAGTAGGCTTGTGCGTTGACAGCGTCTGGAAGCTGTGACATTACCGTGAGGAAAAAACCATCATTCAAAAAAAACCATGGCTAACAGTCAGATTCAGCGTATATTTATGATCCAGAATCAGATCCAGAGGCTGAAATTTAACAAGAGCAGCAGCAGCAATGACTACAGCAGGTCGTCTCTATGTAGTATGTATTGAAACTGTATATATTTGCTTAGCGTTTTGGAAAATGACTAAGTTCCACTTCATGTTGTCTTTTTTTTTTTTTTTTTTTTTAAGGTGTACATGTGGGAAGTGCAGTTTGATGCCAACATCGCATGTTGTTTACTTGATGTGCTTACGCGCCGATTGCTAAGTTAACAACACAGAGATATTTGAAGCAGTTTTACTCGCCGCCTGCGGTTCCAACACACGATCGTGACCCTTTTTCGTTGGGATTGCATCATCCTTAAGAAATAAATGATATGCAAATCTGGCGTCAAACGGGACCTTGTTTGTAAAACAAGCATCTTCGAAATGCAGGGAACAAACAAAAACACTTGCACAACTCCGTTGATGCTCTGTAAAAATAAACTCCATCCACTGGTCCCTTAATGCTGTTTTTTTTTTTTTTTTTTTTTTGTAATCTGTGCAGGGTTGTCTTGCCCTGGCAACCAAAAACTCTCTCGCTCTGGTCAGTGAATGTCTCTGCTCTGCCCTACGGGCACGCGCACGCTCTTCCGGGAGAAGTGCCCTTAGGACCCATATAAGGAAATTCCGCTCCATCTAAAGTCACACAGAGCCATACTCGAAAAAAACTTTCCGAAACTTGTGACCAACCGGTGGGGGTATTTTTGGAACATAAATACTCATGCAAATGTACAACTTAATTTTTGAAACTTTGTCCATGTTTAGCATGGGAATCCAACTCTTTAACAGTATAAAAAACTCAGTATGCATGAAATAACATTTCACCCCCCCCCCCCTTTAAATAACAAAAAAAATATTGCGCCATTGACTTTAGACGTTAGACCAGGTTTGAGTTGGTCTATGGTGCATTTTTTTTTAGCTCCTTAAAATAGCAATGCGCCTGAACACACTTCTTTTTTAGACCAGCATGCCCATGGGCGCAAATGCATTTGCTAATTAAATGACATGGTGCTGAACGGGAAAATGCGAACAGCACCGGACTGAAACTAGCAAACACAATTGTGCTGTACCTTGAGGCGCATTGTTCCGGGTGTTTCTGTGCGTTCACACCGCCACCGTCGAGAACGTCGAAAATTGCTCTGGCCGCTCTGCTAACAACATTTCAGAAAGTTTAGTGAGCGCTATGACGTTCTGACGTATATAGATTGCTTATCTTGTATTTAAAGTGGCCGCAAAGCAAACAAGCTTGTTAAACTTGTGCAGACTAACCACAACGAGGGAAACGTTATAAGTTAGCCTCATTAAATTGTGTTGTGTACAAAGTATTTTTTACCTAATATTGTATAAAGCACTGTAAAAATACTCTGATGAAAGTAAAAGTCCTGCATAGAAAATGTTACTTAAGTAAATATAATCAAGTATAAACATGAGACTACTGTACTATTATTTATTATATCTTTAGATTATTATTCTTATATTGTTTACTGCACGTCAGCAACTTACCAGGAAAATGAACAATCTCAATTTTCTCCTCTCTAGTGGAGGACTTTTACGTTCTGATTGGTTGCTGCCGAACCGTGTCATAGCTCAGTACCATAAAGTTGCTCTGATTTCAACTCTCCTCGGTGCTGTCAACGGGCAATTCGCAACGCGACGCTCCTTGCCGCTGCTTGATGCCGGCTCACATTGAAAATGAATGACTTCTGGCCACTTTGACGCTCTCGACGGTGGTGATGTGAACACACAGTAAGATGGGGCCCAACATTGTCACAAACATAACAACATATTTTGATCTTGGTAGTAACACGGTATTAAGAATCAAGGTAAACTTTTGAACTGTTTCATTTGTGTATTATTGTAATACTCTTATCAAGGCAAATGTTTGACATCTTAAATTCACCTTATGGTGTTGACAATAATGTAGAGGAACAGATCAGTTTTATTTTATGTAATCTGCATTCAATGGGAAGAAATGGGGAATTGATTTAAAAAAATATATTAATTTCTTCTTTAGGTGCCTCTGGTGTTGATACAGACAGAGTCTCAGTGTCTGTGATGGAAGGAAAATCAGTCACTCTAGACACTGGTGTTGAAACAAACAAACAAGACAGGTTCAGGTGGTATTTCAGTGACACTCGCATCGCTCAAATGAATGGAGATCGCAGTAAGATCTGTACAGATGTTCAGTGTAATGAAGGTACTGAGAGATTCAGAGACAGACTGAAGCTGGACAATCAGACTGGATCTCTGACCATCATGAACATCAGAACAACAGACTCTGGAGTTTATAAACTACTGATAAACAGCAGCAGATTTGGTGTCATAAAGACATTCAGTGTTACTGTCACTGGTGAGTATCATTTTAGTCATTCAGTGCTTTTTCACTTTAACCATTTTAGAAAACTTTAAACATTTTCCCAGTAATTGTTTTCATTGTAGCCTGTTTGAAGAAGTGAGTTTTGACTCAATATTACATTATAATTCACATCAAATCTATCATGTTTTTACAGGCACATCCATCTGACAGTAAACAGATTTTTTTTTTTTATTATTAATATTAGTCAGTTTTCCTGTGAACACTGCTGTGTCTGTTGTTGTTTAAGCTGCTGATCCTTACAAATCAACATACAACTATCTACTAAATATCAGAGTAAAGAGTAAGAGTAAAGTTGTATACCAGTCCATCTTTAGTAATTGTGATTGTCTGTCTTTAGCTGTTCCAGATTTAACTATTGCTGCTGCTGCTTCTGCTGTTGGTGCTGCTGTTCTGCTGGTTGCAGCTGCTGCTGTGATTTACTGTTGCTGCAGGAGATCTACACAAGCAAGACAACCTGGCAAGTATTGCATGAAGCTGATTCGACATGCTGGAATAATGAAATTTACTGTGTGAAAAAGGGACTCTTTAAAAATATGTTAAAGTATGTCCATTTATTCTTATTGACCAAAGTAAAATTTTATTGTTTTGTTCAAACAGGTGAAATGACACAGCAGCAAGGTCCTGACCAGGTGAGATACTGTAAATAAATACAATAAAATCGACACTGACACTGTTTTTCATGTTCAATAGTGTAAAGCTGCTTGCTTTAAAGCACTTTTGTACAAAGTGCTTTATAAATTAAAGTGAAAGTCGTGATATTGGGGCTCTGCGTTTAACCCATCCAAGTGCACAGACACACAGCAGTGAGTATGGTACACACCATGAACCCACACTCAGAGCAGTGGGCAGCTATTCCAAACATATCCACACCGTTATGATAAGATGCTTTCTTGACTGCTGTTTTCTCAGCACTGTTATTTTTGTTGCGTGTTGATTTTTTTTCTTAAGTTGTGTTTCTTTCTTAACAGCTGTTTTCTCAGCAGTGTTATTTTTGTTGTGTGTTAATTTTGCCATTGAGTGGAATGTGCACAGCACATATTTGCATATTAATGTAAACACCACTATCAGCAGTGCAGGCGGCTTCAGAATGTTTGCAAATAGTTTTTCGCTGGTCACATATTTCAAACTTATTTTTACTCCTAAAGTTAATAAGGAAAAGTACTTAACAATGAGTATATTGGGGCCTTAGGTGGTATGCAACTTCTGAGGTTTTTGTGGGAATGTATGTTTGTTTTCATTCAAAAATCTTCACATAGAAACACTAATAATACTTTACTTCCTTAAGAGAGCAGTGCTTTCATGCTATATTATTTCCCATTGATCATACCATGAAGACAGGTGCAGCTGGAGGGGCATCCAGTGATCAGAATGAGAATATTAAGATGAATGCTGCTGAAGAAGTATCTTCTGATAAGAATGAGACCAGACTGATGGATTCTGCTGAAGGGGCACATGATAATCAGGCTGAGACAGGGTTTTGCCTTCAGTAAAACCATGGTAAAGGGATTATTACAGCCATCAAGACAGGAACAGTGTGTTTCCAGTGCTGCTTTTTCTTTAACCCTTAAAAGCCTGAATGTTTTAAAAGGAGTGAAATTTTTTTCTCGCAAATCCAAAACATCAGGAACTCGCTCAAAAAATATGCTGTGCAACAAAACATTGAAACTAATCTTGAGAAGATATCTCCAAAGAAAGCAAACAACACCACCCCCTTGCTCATTTATGACCCCCTTCTCCCCCCTGCCATCTCTGCCTTTCCCTCTCACTCTTTTCCCCCAAGTAAGTAAAAGATCAATGCACATTAAACCTTTGACCAGGCCACTGGACTCCACTTTTGGGTCGGAGGGTGGATCCTTACAGTTTTGCCAACCACCATTATACTGTATATTTGTGTCTTTGGCTACCCCTATATATTTAACACTGATTAACCTCTAACTCTCTAAACACTCCTGATATATTAATAACCATGAAAAAAAATAAATTAAACAAAATAAAAATGTCATTACCTTTTGAAACTTGGAAGGATTCAGAGCAGATGAATTTACCACTGACTTTGATGGCAGGCAGCTTATTCACCACATCCACCATCAAATGACAGTGACACTTACAGTATATTTGATTAGGAGGCTTAGCACTTGCACCAATTGTTGCAATTTAAGTTTTTATTAAAGGAACATACATAAATGACTAAATAAATTACAGGATGTGTTCAATGTTAAAGAGAGTTTAACCGCAATGAGTCATGTAAAAAATCTCAATGCTTTACTCGCATTGACTGACAAATACCTGAAGCAAGCAAACAGAAAGCCTTCTCTCTCAGACAGTATGTGACACCAAATTCAGTTGTCTTTAGTTGCGTATTGCGCTTGAATGGTTGGATCCACACAGAGATATTTAAAAATGTTCTGTCTTGGTGAGTTTTAAGATTAAATCCTTAAGCTTTGAATTGTAATCGAATTGTGAGGCAAGTGAAGATTCGCACCTGTAGTATATACACTTTATTTAACCAGCAAGCCTTTGTCAAATGTAAACTGGTGTTTTCAGAATTCAGTGGCCCATATTGATGCTTTGGCTTTTCATTTGTATATTATGTATGCATGTATGTATGTATGTATACTGTATGTAGCAGGGCTAGGTTGTTACAAAAGAACAATTGACAATCCCAATTCGGAAAGGATATTGTCAAATTTGGGGCGAGTAATCCAGACTGATGGTCAAAGAGATGCACAGCATGACCATCACATGTAAACCCATGAAAGTAAGGGGACCTTTTAACCTCTGGTCTCCACAGAACATCCTTATGTCAAAGAATGGCACATCAACTGACTTTTACAGATGTAGATGCACCAAAATGAACTCAAAAAGACTTCTAAACGTCCATTGTTTAACTCCATATTATATATGTAACCCACACATTTGACTGTAATGTTTCTAATCACTTATTGTGTATGTCTTTTTAATAACTATTGAATAGCTTAAGGGTTCATAGTCCTGTTTAGTATGTGTGTGTGTTTGAATCTACTTTCTTTAAACCTTTCTGCCAATAAATTATTTGTCAAATGTATCATATTCTTGTAATAGGAATCATGTCCAAAATTACACCCTGCAAGAGCAGGAAAATTAAGACCACGTGGTTGATAAGATAACATTTGATTTATGAAATGCCCCAAGCAACACAATATTTACTTGGTTAAGACACCTTCTGGTAGGTGTCCCACATCCCTGTTTAAATACTCTGGACACAGTCAAATCGGGGCTTTTAGCTTTTCGCTTTTAGTCATCACTTTCAGCCATGATTTTTGCATTCTTTGAGCACCGTTCCATCATGCTTCGCCCTGCATGCCTTAAGTTTACCAGAGTTAAGTTTAGTTAAGTTTTGCCAAAGGCCATGTCCCAGAGTCTGACCTCGAGTGCCTGTCTGAAACTTCAGTCAGCTCACAACTCCGCATCTTCAGCCATGTCCAACGACTGGCTTCCCAAGGCATCATTTCAACGACTACTGAACTTTCAGCCAATCAGCAACCTCAGGAAACCCCCTTTTTAACAACATAAAAAGGAACCCCTTTACACAGGAGACACGAGTAACTTAGATTCTTAGCTGAACTAGTGCATTTAATACATGTTTAACCTCATTGAGGAACTCAATGCGAGGGTTAACTAAGTGATTGATGGTTGTTCATGTCTATGCAATTTCACGTATTGCGATAAACTTCACATTTTTATTCTCTTAAACTCATTCTTTATTCTCTGTCTTCCTGCATCTTGTTCATGTGTTCATGTGTTAGATTAGTTTATATGTCTTAGATTTATCCAATAAATCCTTATTTATATTTGGAAAGAGAAGAATCTTGTGTTTTGTGCACAAATCCATAAATACTACTGACCTAAAGTGTATCAGTCATTCCTCTCTTCCTTCTCTGCTAATGTCTCCACTGCTAATGATCATAAATTAACTATCATAAAATTAACATACTCTTGCATGCCTTTTAAAATATTTTCCTCGTTCCTTTGTTCTCCTCCTCCCCCTCCTGCATCAACTCTAATATCTGACAACTTTCCCATGTTTTCATTAATAAAATAAAACACATCAGTGCACAATTTTCCACACCACAATCCATCAAGCACATCTTACCAGCAAACATACACTCATTCACATCCTTCTCTGAGACAGAAGTCTCCAAATGCCGTGCATTTAACCCATCCAAAGTGCACGCACACACCATGAACACACACCCAGAGCAGTGTTCATAATTTATGCTGCGGTGCCCAGGGAGCAGTTGGGGGTTCAGTGCCTTGCTCAAGTGCACCTCTGTCATGGTATTGCCGCCCGAGACTCAAACCCACAACCCTAGGGTTAGGAGTTAAACTCTCTAAACACTAGGCCACAACTTCCCCATAAATGAGCCCTAACTAACTGAGTTTAATGCCACAGTTATGTTAGAATGCATGTCATTCTTGTTTCTGTGGCGGTGCTTCGGGCTCGTCATGGGACGTGCGGTCTGGTTCTATCTGTTTACTTTTCATTTATTATACAATTAACAAAAGCAAAAAAAGACCTCTAACACTATCTTGCTCTATTCTTTTACGATTCTTCTTACGATATATATATATATTACTACCCGTTTATTATCCAGCGCAAATGTTTTATGTGAGCATAGTTACTTGAGTTCTTGGTATTTCTCTGTCAACTTTTAGTGACCTGGACCAGGGGCAGACTTGCCATCTGGATGTTCATCCAATGGCCGTCGGCCTGCTGGTTCATCATCAAAGAAAAAGTGTCAGATAAAGTGAAGCTGTCAACTGACTAAAGAAATTTATTATTAATTATAAGAGGTTTTAAATTTAGGGACAGAAAGACAAGAATTGCAATATAGGTTCAATTAAAAAGGCTATTATTTCACTGAACAGACACGTTTCAAAGTCAGTTGCGCTGCTTTGTGCGGCTGTTACTGGGGAAACGGCTAGTTCTGAAAGTGACACCTGCTGCCAGAGAACGAATTTGCTTTTTCGATAAGCCTCTCTGCCATTTTTGCTACTTATTTTTAAATGTGAACCAGTGGATCAACAAAAAGCTAATGCTATTATAAAAACATTAACAATTAAGACACCAAGATATATTTATGTAATTTAATATAATAAATGACAAAAATAGCCTAATTGTTTAAATTAATACAATGATTGACTCTTTCCTTTTCCTAAAAATCGTGTAAAGGATGTGATGTGAAATGCAGGTCTTAAAAGGTCTTTAAAGCTCTTTAAAATCCTGCAGTTACCTGCTTATTTTATGGTACCATTTGAAATAACTTTTTTCTCAAAACGTCTTATGATATTGAAAATGACAATGAAATTGAGATTGTGACAGGCTGATGTGGACAGAGGACTCAGAGGATTAGATGCAAAGAAAATGTATTATCCAAAGGTAATCAAAACAAATAAACAGTAACAAAAATAGCGAGCCAGTCTCTGGGGGTAATCCAACTTCAGTCGGCAATTAGATGCGGACCAAGGAAGTAGAAGATTGCCTAAGACTCAGCGCTCACAGAGGACCAACAACCTGAGAGTTGAGTGAAGCAGAAAGGGGAAGTCCTTCTCTCTATGCATCCTGTGAGCAGGGAAGATACAGGTGAGTGTAACACCAAGGAATGACACAACCGGCACCTAGCGCACCAAACACATTGAACACCAAAACTATCTACTCACAACAAGGACCGGACGGAAGAGAAATGTAAAGGAATGGGTAATCAGTGACAGGTGGGGTACACGTAAAGTGGGGGCTTAGTACGGTGGCGGTCCGCTCCAGTCTGGATGGGTGTTTCTTTGGCAAACCTCCAAATACTCCTCAGAATTAATGCATGCACGGATGGAACAACAGCGTCAGTTTCTTTGGAGGGGAATAACGGTGGCTGGTAGCCTCAACAGAACTGGAAGGGAGAAAAAAACGTAGATGAGAGTTTGTCTTGCATTCAAAATCCACTTGATCCATCCACTCAAAAATCTGAGGGGGCACAGTTGAATCGCATTCTGGTAGGGCCTCCTTCTGGTCTTGTACAGTTTTTTTTTCAGTTTTCCATGGACTTTTACACCTCACGCTGCATCCACATAGCCACAAGCATGATAGATTACCCCACACACCCCTCTCACACGAAGCATTTCTTCCCCAATGCCATCAAAACTCTCAACATTTAGAAACTGGACTGAAGGAAGGAACACACACATACACACATGCATATACACACACACACACACACACACACACACACACACACAAAACTGAGCATCCTTTGTCCTCTTTACAATTGTTTTGCAAGTTTTTTTGCACACTTTTTGCTGCTACACTACATATTACACGGTATATTGGCTGCTACCCTTATATTTACACTTACACTACTTTAGCTACTCATATTGTACTCTTTGCACTACTGTCACTATGTTCACATTTAAACAGAACTGTGTACTGGTCGGCTCTGCTCTAGGACTTACTCTGCCAATTGTCTGTCCCAGTTGTAGTGTTCCTGTAGCTCAATTGGTAGAGCACTGCTCTATCAAGCCGAAGGTTGGGGGTTCGATGCCACGGGAACACATGATATGTCAAAATTGATAGCCTGAATGCACTGTAAGTAATTTTGGATAAAAGCGTCTGCTAAATGCTTTAATTTAATTTCATTTGAATTTTTGTCGTTGTACTGCCTTGTGCTGTCTGCACGTTTGTCTAGTCCCTTGTAGTTCTGTGTTGTGCTGTGTTTGTCTTATGCAGGACCCTGGTGGAGAAACATTGTTTTGTTTCACTATGTACTTGTATATGGTTAAAATGACAATTAACGTCACTAAACTTGACTTGACTAGTGAATCCTAGCTGGGTTTAGGCTGTCAACAACTACAATGAATATGATGTGTGATTTTGAGAGTATTCTAGACAATAAACTTTATACAGGCTACTATACACTAGAACATAAAATATAAAATATCATTAGAATATCATAAGAATGTTATTGTTTTTATCTATTTGAAGATAGTTTTGTTTGAATAATATTTCAATAGCTCTGGTGTGAATGCAGAAAGATGCTAATTGCATGTTGTACACATATAATGTTGTAAACACTTGGGATTCTTGTCTTTCTCTCTTCTTAAGTTCTCTCTCCCTGGAAAACCGAGATAAAAGGCCAAAACCAAGTCCTCAATTACACAATAAATGTATAGCAATTATATAAATTTGACAGACAGTATTACTGTCTGAATAAATAGGGCATGCAGTGCTCTCTTACTCTCTTTTTTGTGTCTGTGAAAGCTATGAAATATCTGAATTCAAACGGTTAATTAATGCCTGTCACGCCAAATTATACTAGGCTATATTAATTAATTGAAGAAACATATCGGCCACCACGTAAATAAATAAATAAAAATTTAAAAAGTTAAATTAAAAATTAAAAAAGTAAAGTTCAATTTTTAGATGAAAACAATTATGTGCTAACACTTTAAAACAGCATGTGCACAGCACTTTACAAACAGCACTAATGCAGATTAAAGAACGCCTCCCGTTATTTGCACTGGAGTGCATAGGAAGACTCCCAAGTTATAATTTCACTTTCATTCTCAGTCTCATTCACACAACAGGTTCTTAATGCACCAGTACACTGGATACCAGCCGCTGTGACACAATAATTATATCTAACAAGAAGAAGACGCGATGGCTCCGGGTTTACTGAAGAGAAACAACTTTGTTTTAAAATTTGCATATTTATTTTTTTTAGAAAACCTAATGAAAATGAAACTGCTCTTAAGTTCGTCTTTATTGTTCTGCTGTTTGCTCGATCATGGTAAGACATCAAGGCTTAAAATCTTTCTTCCAGTGTTCTAACGTTTTGAGCTGACCGGAATTGGTGGTTAAAACAGTGTTTTCAGTAAACAGTAGACTACAAACATGCGCTTTGTGGGTGCAACAGATGATGACAGAAAGTTGAGTCTAGAAGGACTGTGTCAGGGATGTAGTTTGGTTATCTGTCATGACGGGTTACATCATGCAGGAGCAGCAGCCCTTCTGTTTGTCTTCTGTTTTTACAGTATTCTGTAAACTGCATTGACGAGGTAAATCTGAAAACATTCTGACAAAAACTCAATTCAGCACCACCCTGCTGAAAAAACAAACAAAAAAACAATAGAAACCATTACAGAATTTGTAATGACTTTAATGCTTCTAATGGGAATTATGTTGGTTTTAATGGACACTGTAATGGTCCCTGTGGATCTCTATTGGTCATTTGCTTTCTTCTATTGGTGGCATGTATTGTCTATTGGAAACCATTAAGGACCAACAGAACACTTTTAGAAACTTATGAACTATATTGACTCCAATAAACTTGGTGGTTTCTTTGGAAAACTGTAATGGCCCTAGTGGGCATTGCTTTGTGATGGTTTTAATGTTATAATGGAAATTCTGTTGGTTTAAATGGACACCGTATTGGTCAATTAGGCTAAATCAACATGGCCCATTATGGCCTTCTTTTAGATCAAAAATTGACGTTGAAAGTTAGATAAGATGTTAAATCTATTTCTTCACCTGCTACATTTATGTTCATGCCTAGATGTTAGGACTATATGTGATCCGAAATAAACGTGCTTCTGCTAAATTTGGACTAAATTACATCGATCAAACAAAGCCCAGTTTTCAATATTTATTTTTGGATCAAGCAAAGACCAACTTTCAATGTCAATTTTTTTTATCTAAAAGATTATATTATATTATATTATATTATATTATATTATATTATATTATATTATATTATATTATATTATATTATATTATATTATATTATATTATATTATATTATTAACGTAAATTCTGCGTGACTTCTAAGTGCTTTAACTAATGGTCATGCACACTGAACTGGAGTGGAGAAAGTCACCATGGAAACGGGACGGTAGCTCAACTGTCAAGAAGTTGAACGCTGACTCTCAATGTGGTTTTCACTCATTTCAGGCAAGTTTCGTCTCTAAAATTACACATATAGTACATAAAAGTGTTCCTGACACTTTATTTCATGTAAATGATATGCTTCTGTTTAACATTTACTTAATAGAAATGGTTTAGTATCGTCTGAAAAAGTCAGCATCTCAACTGTAAGGCTAACTACAAGAGACTTGAGCTCTTATTTATGAAAGTTTGGGCTTTTAATGTCACCCTGTGTGTGGATGAGCACTGCATATATACACACGTATACAGTATTTCATATAGTATAATTATTTTATTTCTAAAGTTTATTATTATTTTTATTATTATTATTATTATTATTATTATTATTATTATAACTATAGCCATGTAAATAAGAAGCATGGTTTTACCTGTGACTAGCAGTATTTAATTTATTTTTAAAACATACTGTAAACCTGCTCATTCACCTTCTGTCCAGTTATTTCCCCACCACCTACAGTGTTGCCAGGTCTGCAAAGCCAAACCAGCCAAATTCTTATATTTGACAGTAATGCATTTAATTTGTATTTTGCAGTAATTTATGTATTTATTTATTTTATTTTGTAATTATTTCTTATTCATTTCACCCCAAGCGTCTCATCTTTAAGGGGAAGTATTTGATATTTCGAACACACCTAATGTGGTTACCATTAATGCAGAGGAACAGAGCAGTTTTATATTTTTAGAATCAACATTCATTGGGAAGAATATATTTTTTAGACCAAATCTGTCATGTTTTTACATGCACATCAAACTGACAATTAACAATTAAGTCTTTGTTACCTTATGGATTTTAAACTTTTAAGTATTTTGTTAACAGAAAAAAAACAACTTAATATTAGTCAGTTTTCTTGTGAACACACAAAACAACATCATACATCTTTCTACTAAATATCAGTGAAAATATAAGTTGTTTAGCCGTCCATCTCTAGTAATGATGAGTGTCTTTCTTTAGCTATTCTAGATTCAACTGTTACTGCTGCTGCTTCTGCTGTTGGTGCTGCTGTTCTGCTGGTTGCAGCTGCTTGTATGATTTATTGTTGCCACGGGAGATCTAAATCAGCAGGCAAGTATGTTATTCTTCTCTTATTGACCAAAGTAAAATGTTGTTGTTTTGTTAAAACAGGAGAAATGACACAGGAGAAGGATTCTGACCTGGTGAGACACGATGTACACAAAATAAGATAAGATGCTTTCTTAACTGCTGTTTTCTCTTCCCGTCCAAACATATCCACATCGCTATGATAAGATGCTTTCTTAACTACTGTTTTCTCAGCACTGTTTTTTTTTTTTTTTTTTTTTGTTGTTTTATTCTGCTATTGAGAGGAAAGTGCATGGCACATATTTACATATTAATGTAAACGCCACTCTCAGCAGTGCAGGTGGCATCAGAATGTTTTCAGATAGTATATTGCTGGTCACATATTTCAAACTTATTTGTACTCCTAAAGTGAATAAGGAAAATAACTTGTGGTGGGCCTTAGGTGGTATGTAACTCTGTGGTTTCTGAGTGAATGTATGTTTGTTTTCATTTAAAATCATCACATAGAAAAACTAATAATAGAGCAGCGCTCTTGTGCTGTCTTATTTCATGATGAAGAACAAAGATCTTTACATTCAGCAGTCATCTGAGAGAAAAACAAATATTTATGAAACTGAATCATTATCACAATCATTTATTTTTCCTTATGTAAATCTGTTTTCTTTCGCTTGATCATACTGATACCATGAAGACGGGTGCTGCTGGAGGGGCATCCACTAAATGAGATGACTCTGAGGGGGTTCTGCTTGAGGGGCATCTGCTAATCAGACTGAGATCCCATGGATTTATGTTCCCTTACAAAAAAGTAGTATACTTCAAGTTTACTTCAAGTTTATTTTAATAAATACACTTATACTAAGTAATTATACGAATACAGGTATTCTAGTAGTATACATGTAAGTGTACTGTTTCAATGCTCCTTGGGACTAAATTGGCCCACTTCCTAGTATATAAAAGTATACTTTTAAGTATACTTCAAGTATAACAGTAGCAAACTTTAAGTACACAACTAGTTAACCTCTATGTTTGACTGTAATTATTAACTCTTCATCTGTCAACATTTTATTCCATAACATTACAGTTTTGATGCTGTTTCATGTCAGATGATCATGTTAGATTTAAGTATCTATTGTTTCTTTTTTTCTTCTTCACTTGATTTTTTTTTTTTTTTTTTTTTTTTGAAATTCTGAACAGCACCCTCTACCCTATAATAATGAAAACTATGATTCAGGGTATAGCTCAAATATATTTAGATTTTTAGGTATAAGTATAAGCATTTAAATGTCATTTTAAAAACATTTCTGAGAAGTACATAAAGCCCATTTCACAATGTTTATGTGATTTACTACTCAGGAATGTTAATTAATATCTAAGAAACACTGATATACTCACACTGATATAAATGTTTCAATTTATAAGTATTAGTATCAATATTATTATTTTATTACTATTATTGTTTAGTATAATCATTACTGTATATGTACTGTAATGTGTGTGTGTGTGTGAGTGTGTATGTCTTTATTTATTTTATTATTTTTATTTACTTTATATTTTTATTTATTTATTTGTGTGTGTGTCAAAGCTTTGTGTTTAAAGACAGTTTGAAAGTTAATTTCCTGCAAGGGTTGATCCATGAAATATCACCATTGCATCCTTGATCAAAGTCCAATTTATTTTAATCAATTTGAAAGTAATGTATATGTTATTCATTTGCACATTGCACATCAATTAAAGTAAAATAACTTAAATAACTGAGTTTTTGTCATACATAATTTTCTCATGGTTCTCATGGTTTCTTACGGGCTCAACAAAAACAAACAAACAAAGAAATTGTCTGTTATGGGCAGTTCTTTGGGGAGTGCACACTTTCCTCAAACACAATCTAGTTTGATGGACATTTCCCTCTGTTAACTAGCGTGCATTTTACATTTGAGCACTGCAAACACCCCCAAAACACCACACTGTACTGCACCTCAAAAATACTACACCCTACTAATTCTGGTGAATGCATTACTTTAATGCTAGCAAACATTTTGTATTTTGACAATAGAAATTAAATTACACATACATATTATATATATATATATATATATATATATATATATATATATATATATATATATATGGATTCTTCCATACCAAACAGATACAATACTGATTTTGCCTGAAACATATTTTATTAGTAAAGGAATGGGTAATCAGTGACAGGTGGGGTACACGTAAAGTGGGGGATTAGTAGGGTGGCGGTCCGCTCCAGTCTGGATGGCTGTTTCTTTGGCAAACCTCCAAATACCCCTCAGAATTAATGCATGCACGGATGGAACAACAGCGTCAGTTTCTTTGGCGGGGAATAACGGTGGCTGGTAGCCTCAACAGAACTGGAAGGGAGACAAAACCGTAGACGAGAGTTTGTCTTGCATTCAAAATCCACTTGATCCATCCGCTCAAAAATCTGAGGGGGCACAGTTGAATCCCATTCCGGTAGGACTGGGATTTCAGCTGGGCCTCCTTCTAGTCTTGTACAAAATTGTGCTTTATAATTGAATCGTTAAGCTCTGAATTGTAATTGAATCATGAGGCAAGTGAAGATTCACACCTCCAGTACATACACTTTAATATACCAGGAAACCTCACTTGTTTAATATTGATAATTTGGCTTTTGTTTTGTGTGTTATGCCTGTGTGTATTGTGGCGGGATGAATGAGGACACAGACCAAAAGCACACTCACAAAGCTCATCACAGTATGTATTGGATGTACTTTATTTGTTTATTTGTGCATGTGTGTGTGTGTGTGTGTGTGTGTGTGTGTGTGTTCAAAGAAATGTTGAAAGTTCATATTCTAATCATTTGTAAATTGTACATATTCAGTGTGTGAATGACTAAGTTAAATAAATTAAAGAATTGAGTTTCTGTCTAGAGAAAAGAAGGATGGAATGAATCCAGCAAACCAAATAACAGACAGAGAAGAGTTATTGATCAGAGGTCAATCTGGATTCTTACCCATCATGCATCACTGTAAAACTACACTAAAACTACACTAAAATATCATTAGAATATCATAAGAATGGCATTGTTTTTATCTATTTGAAGACAGTTTTGTTTGAATAATATTTCAATAGCTCTGGTGTGAATGCAGAAAGATGCTAATTGCATGTTGTACACAGTCAGAGACAGTAAACACTTGGGATTCTTGTCTTTCTCTCTTCTTAAGTTCTCTCTCCCTGGAAAACCAGGATGAAAGGCCAAAATCAAGTCCTCAATTACACAATAAATGTATAGCAATTATATAAATTTGACAGACAGTATTACTGTCTGAATAAATAGGGCATGCAGTGCTATCTCTTTTTTTGTGTCTTTGAAAGCTATGTAATATCTGAATTCACACGCTTAATTAATGTCTGGCACCAAAATAATAAAACTCCAAATTATACTATGCTATATTAATTCATTGAAGAAACATATCGGCCACCAAATCAATAAATAAGTAAAAATAAAGTAAAGTAAAGTTCAATTTTTAGATGAAAACAATTATGTACTAACACTTTCAAATAGCATGTGCACAGCACTTTACAAACAGCACTAATGCAGATTAAAGAACGTGACAACGCCTCCCGTTATTTGCACGAGAGTGTTGGAAGATTCCCAAGTTATAATTTCTCTTTCATTCGTCACACAACGACTTCTTCATGCACCAGTACACTGGATACCAGCCGCTGTGAAACAATAATAATAGCTAAAAAGAAGAAGACGCAATGGCTTTGGGATTACTGAAGAGAAGAAACTTAGCACTTTGTTTCAAAATCTGCATTTCTATTTTAGAAAACCTAATGAAAATGAAGCTGCTCTTTAGTTCGCCTTTATTGTTCTGCTGTTTACTCGGCCATGGTAAGATATTAAGGCTTAAACTGTTTCTTTCAGTGTTTTAATGATTTGTGCTAACCAAAATTAGTAGTTAAAACAGGCTTTTTCAGTAAACAGTAGACTACAAACATGCGTTTCATGGGTGCAACACAAGATGAGAGAGAGTTTAGTCTAGAAGGACTGTGTCAGAGATGTAGTTTGGTAATCTGTCATGATGGGTTACATCATGCAGGAGCAGCAGCCCTTCTGTTTGTCTTCTGTTTTTACAGTATTCTGTATTGACAAGGTAAATCTGAAAACATTCTGACAAAAACTTAAGTTAGCACCACCCTGCTGAAAAAAAAAAAAAAAAATAAAATAGAAACCATTACATTACACTAATGGGAATTCTGATTGTTTTAATGGACATTGTAATGTTCCCCATGGGTCTGTATTGGTAATTTGCTTTCTTCTATTGGATACCATTAAGGACCAATAGAACACTTTTAGAAACATATGAACTATATTGACTCCAATAAACTTAGTGGCTTCTTTGGAAAACTGTAATGTCCTAGTGGGCACTGCTTTGTAATGGTTTTAATGTTATAATGGGAATTATGTTGGTTTTAATAGACACTGTATTGGTCAAGTGGGCTAAATCAATTCGGCCAATCATGGCCTTCTTTTAGATCACAAATTGACATTGAAAGTTGGTCTTTGGTCAGATGTTGAATCTATTTCTTCACCTGCTACATTTATGTGCATGCCTAGATTTTAGAACTATATGTGGTCTGAAATAACCATGCTTCTGCTAAATTTGGACTAAATTAGATGGCTCAAACAAAGCCCAGTTTTCGATATCTATTTTTGGACCAAGCATAGACCAACTTTCAATGTAAATTTTTGATCTAAAAGAAGGCAATGATGGGCCGAATTTATTTAGTCAACTGATGCACTGTTAAATATATTGAAATATATTTTAAAAATATGAAAAAAAATACATCAAACATAAAGTTACAAAATTGGTCCTTATGTGTACGAATATTCATGCGTATTTAATCTATTATTTTATGTTATTTCTACACCATGTTTACCATTTCTATATTATATTATATTATATTATATTATATTATATTATATTATATTATATTATATTATATTATATTATATTATATTATATTATATTATATTATTAACGTAAATTCTGCGTGACTTCTAAGTGCTTTAACTAATGGTCATGCACACTGGACTGGAGCGGAGAAAGTCACCATGGAAACGGGACGGTAGCTCAACTGTCAAGAAGTTGAACGCTGACTCTCAATGAGGTTTTCACTAATTTCAGGTAAGTTTTGGCTCTAAAATTACACATATAGTACATAAAAGTGTTCCATACACTTTATTACATGTACATTATATGCTTCTGTTTAATATTTACTTTAAAGAAATGGTTTAGTATTGTCAGAAAAAGTCAGTTAGCATCTCAACTGTAAGGCTTACTACAAGAGACTTGAGCTCTTATTTATGAAAGTTTGGGCTTTTAATGTCACCCTGTGTGTGGATGAGCACTGTATATATATATTTATCAACAGATGAATGGAAGTAAGCATGGGTGAAGCAAGTCTTTGAAAATTAGTGAGGTCCAGGGGGTTTCTGGTGGTCGGTCGGAATGTCAAGCCTCATTGCTGGTGAAGGGGACAGCTAACCAAGTGCCTGGATTGATTGACTCCGGAGCAGAAGGCAATTTCATGGATGCTAGGCTAGCCAGGCACTTAAGGATCCCCTCTATTGTTCTGACTGAGCCTATATCAGCTAGAACACTTTGTGGCACCCTTCTTTCCAGGATTATCCATGCTACTAAGTTCATTACACTCACGCTCTCTGGCAACCATGTCAAGGAGATCAGTTTTCTCCTCATTTACTCACCTACTGCCCAAGTGGTCTAGGGGCACACCTGGCTAGACAAACATAACCCTGACATTGACTGGGCTCTCAACTCTGTTTTAAACTGGAGCCATTTTGGTTAAGTTCAATGTTTGGGTGCTGCATGTTCCCCTACTATGTCTCGTTCTTTGTTGCAGGAGGAGCCAGTTAACCTGGTGGATGTACCGGGGCTTACCATAATTTGAGAGCAGTTTTCAGTAAGTCCCAAGCTTCATCTCTGCCTCCACACTGCCCGTACGACTGTGTGATAGACTTGTTGGCTGGCACTTCTCCTCCTAAGGGGAGCCTTTACTCTCTGTCTGGTCCTGAGAGGGAGGCCATGACAAGGTATATTCACGATTCTCAGATAGCTGGCATTATCTGACTCTCTTCCTCTCCGGCTGAGGAAGGGTTCTTCTTCGTGGAGAAGAATGATAGTTTGTTGCGCCTCTGCATAGACTATTGTGGGTTTAATGGCATCACAGTGAAGAATCGTTATCCTTTGCCATTGATGTCATCCACCTTCGAGCTCTTGCAGGTGGCTACCATCTTTACAAGTTGGAACTCCGCAACACTTAGGGAGGGGGATGAATGGAAGACCTTTAACACCACCACTGGGCATTTTGAGTATTTGATCATGCCATTTGGGCTTTCTAACTCTCCAGCAGTCTTCCAGGCACTCATCAATGACGTGCTCAGAGACATGGTCAATCGTTTTGTTTTTGTATATCTCGATGATATTCAAATTTTCTCATAGAACGAATGCGATCATGTCCAGCAAGTCTGGCATGGCCCACCCTTGATAGTCGTAGAGCGGTGCAGCGATTTCCGGGGTTTGCCAATTTTTACAGGCATTTCATTTGGAGCTTTAGTCAGGTCGCCCTTCCTCTGACTGATCTCACCTCCTCTAAGAAACATTACAGTTTGCCCAAAGATCACCCTCGGATGAGAGAATACATCTCTGCACCTTTTTCTCATCTTTTGACCCCCTCGTAACGGAATTATGACATTGGGAATAGGGAGTTACTTGCTGTCAAACTGGCTCTGGAGGAGTGGCGCCACTGGTTAGAGGGGGTGAGGGTCGCTTTATTGTTTGGACTGCCCACAAGAACCAAATACATCTGCACCGCCAAGAGACTAAATTCTCGGCAGGCTAGCTGGGCATTATTTTTTGGGCGGTATAGGTTTACCATCTCGTACCACCCAGGGTCCAAGTATGGTAAGCCCGATGCGTTGTCGCGGATCTTTGAGGCTGAGGCTAGTCCCAACCTCCCCATGCCCATTCTGCCTCCTGAAAGGGTTGTGGCAGGGGTCACGTCGGGGATGGAATCCAGGTTCTGTGCAGCGTTACGCAATGCTGCTATTCCTGCAGGGTGCCCAGAGGGTCTGTTGTTTGTACCCAAGTCAGTCTGAACTAGCACCCTACAGTGGGGCCACTCGTCCAAATTAAATTAAATTAAATTAAATTAAATTAAAAACTAGCAGCGGTTTTGGTGGCCATCCATGGCGCGAGATGTTCATCAGTTTGTGTCAGCCTGTCCAGTTTGTGCTGTGGGTAAGTGCTCCAATCAACCCCCAGCAGGGCTACTCCAGCCACTGTAAGTCCCTCCACGGCCCTGGTTACACATAGTGATGGACTTTGTCACCAGCCTACCCCCATCTAGTGGCATGACGGTAGTCCTTACTGTGGTGTACAGGTTCTCGAAAGCGGCTCATTTCATTCACCTGCCCCAAATTACCCTCAGCAAGGGAGACAGCGACTGTTGTCTTAGATCATGTTTACAATATTCATGGCCTTTGGGGGAATGTGCTTTCTTACAGGTGTCTCCAGTTTGCGTCTAGGTTTTGGACAGAATTCTGTCGGCTGGGGGTGACTGTGAGCTTATCCTCTGGTCAACCTCTGCAAAATAATGGGCAGGCTGACCATGCTAACCAGGATTTGGAGAGGGTCCTGTGCTGTGTGGTGTCTGCTAAACCATCGTCTTGGAGTTTCAGATTAACCATGGTAGAGTACGATCATAACTCCCTTCCAGTCTCCTCTATAGGGTTTGTCTCCCTTCCAGTGCTGTTTAGGCAACCAGCCACCTTTATTCCCCTCCCAAGAAATCGACACTGTTGTTCCATCTGAGCATGCGTTCATTCAGAGGTGCCTCCGTACTTGGAGGTTTGCCAGAGAAGCCCCCACCCGGATTGGCGAAAGGAACAAAGCGTCGACGGACCATCACAGTACTAAGCCCCCACTTTATTTGTGAGATCAAAAGGTCTGGTTGTCAGCTCAGGAACTTCATTTCAGACTCCTTTCATGTAAACTGTGACCCAAATTTGTTGGACCGTTTACCATTACTAAAGTGCTCAGTCCGGTGTCGACTCAAATTAACCCCCCTTTTAAGAATATTCACCCAGTATATCACGTATCTAAGATCATGCCCATTATTTGCTCCCCCCTTCAGACCCAGACCACTGCTCCCCGCCTGCTAGACTCATGGAGGGGTCGATGACCATGGGATAACTAACATTAACTAATGGAACCTCATACTAATGTGTAATTGTTTTAAAATATGTTCAAGAGTGTTTCACTTTGGTCTGTTACTGTAGGAACATCGTCATTTCCATGCTCCTAAACATGACGTTGAACAAAACAAACTGTGGTTGTTTTACTCATGAACATAAAATGAGTAATGAACAAAAGTTCACATCTGTCAAGAACTTGAATCTGCTCATCGTTGCTGCAAAGTGTTTGATGAATTTGAGCATGATGATGTTTTTGCAACTTTTTTATATAATTATCCATATATATATATATATATATATATATATATATATATATATATATATATATATATATATATATATATATATATGGATAATCCCACATACTGGTAATGTGGTTTAAGTTATACATTTTCCTGATCAATTTCCCTTCTCTTTTGCAGGTCTAAGCCAGCTATAATGAGGCCACAAATGCAGTTCATAGTTCCTTTATTTCTATAATGCATTCATTATTAATAATAATAATAATGATAATAATAATAAATGTCATGTCAAGGTTTTGTGTTAATTCCAGCTATGTTGAGTATTATGTGAATCATTTTGATTTTAGGTTCATTTTCTTAATTCTTTAGAAAAACAACTTGAACTGTTAGCTATTGAAAGGTTGTTGTGTAGTTTAAATAAATAAAAATCATATTCTTGACAAAAACAGTGTATATTTGTATTAATAATTTTAATTATTCGTTTACTTAATTAATTAATTAACGGCCTAATTACCAGCTATCCGTTAAACATTCAAATCAGAACCAATGCAAAACTGAAACTGAAACCATTAAATATTTTCAAATAAAGATCAATAGAAACTTGTAATGGATCAATCAGAACCAATACAACAACAAAAAAAAAAACTATGCTGGAAACCATTACAATTGTGCCAGTAAAACCAATAGAAACTTGTAATGTTCATTCTATTTATTTATGTTTGGTATTTACATAGTGTTTCAGCTTGTTAAAGTTTGTAGGTGTCCAGGTACAGAAACTGAATAATAAAATGTAAAATAGCACTGCATAGTCCTCAGTGTAAAATAAAATATACAGTCAGACCAAAATGTATTCAGATACTGTGACGAGTGGGGCATGGCTGAAAGCCATGGGAATGGAGTGAGGCTGGTGGAGTGATTTGTAAATGAGCGTCACCTGCTCCACTCCCACGGGGGAGATCAGAAGGATACTAGAGATCAGCAATATTTTGTGTTCATTTTATTTTTTACGTTGTATTTGAATGTCCGCCAGTTTCCGTCTCCTTCTTCCCGAGATTATGAAGTTTGTAAAGTGTTACACTGATGCCAAAACCGGGGAGGAAGGAGGGATGCACTGCCGAAGATCCCTCGCCGCTGGGGTGAATCCGCGGTGCCATCAAGCAGGGTGAGGGAGTCTGCCACCATGGACGCTCGAGGTGGTGGGCTGGACTGAGTTGCCAGGGATAGATGCTGCCTGCGATGTGGAGGGGCGGCTGCCATCAGAGTCAGCACCATTCGCCACTGTGACGAGCGGAGCGGGCCTGAGATCCGTGGGAATGGAGCAAGGCCATTGGAGTGATTTGGAAATGAGTGACACCTGCTCCACTTACTGGTCTCAAATACCACGGAGGAGATTGGAAGGATACAAAATAGGAGTGCCGACAGTTAAGGACAAGAGAGGACCATGGGCCATGATGGTAGCTGAACAAATTCAGAGTTATAGGATTAGTTTTGAGTTGACAAAACCATGATGCTGATCATCAACTTTCTTTGTCAACTCAAGCTTTGATCCTGAGTTTGTGGAGCGTGTGCACATGAATGTGTGTCATCACTGGTCAACAGCCAATCATGAGCCTTGCAACACAAAGCATGTTTTATTTACATCTCACAAGAGACAAAATAGAGATGAAATGAATGATTTTGCTATATCAGTGCAGTCACAAGAGAAAATAGTTAACTTGGTTTATACATTTGAAACGATATAGTGATAGAGACTCGAACATGTAAGGTCAGATTTTTTTTTTTTTTTTTTATATATATATATATATGTTTATATCACATGAACTACATACATTGATATTTGTTTAAAATTAACTATTTAAAATAACTGTTAAACTTAAATTGCTTTCGTGTAAAATATAAGTAATAATAATAATAATATGAATCACAATAATTATATAAATCATAAATCATAATTACTCCGTAATTATCATTAAAGCCAGACAACTTCTATTTTTTTCTTTTTATATATATTTTTTTATTATTGACCTTTAATTTGGAGCAAGATAAACTGGAGTGACTTTGTGCCAGACGTGTCACTTCTCTCACATACGATTGGTCCAAATTCACTTTGAGATCTCTAACCTAGAACATAAGTTGCCCCGGAGCAGGTTATCCCTGGAGTGTAAGATACTATGGCAATGAATGCCGCTAAAAGCCAAGCCACTTACATGGTACCTAAAACCCAGGATTGGTGCAAACTAAGCTGACACTTACCTGGCTAGCCAGCTAATCTAGCTGCATGGTACAGGTCCCAGGCCTGGGTTTTATTCTGTGTTTTGGTTTTGTTTGGTTTTGTGCACAGCAGTCGTCCACGAGGGGCAGTCGCGCTGTTTTGTGTTTATTTTATTAAAATTGTATTTGAATGTCCGCCCCTTCCCACCTCCTTCTTCCCGAGATTATGAAGTTTGTAAAGTGTTGCAGATACCTTCAACATTTCTTACATTATCATAGTTTATTTGCTATAGTTTAGAACATGGCAATAAAATAGAACAAAAAGAGTTAAACTGTCAGAATAAAGTCATCTTGATAATGTCACAAAACTTGGATAAAAAATTGTATAATTACAATCAAACAAAACTTCAGACAACTGTTAGTCTGGCAATATTTACACAACTACCAATACTTTGGTGACCAATTACTTGGTCAGGTCAAAGAGCCTGAATAATTTTTGGTAATTATTTTTTAATTAGTTTTTTAATTAGTTTTTATCAATTCCACAGTATGAAGAATTTTGTATCAGTAGTCCACAGTATGAAGAATTTTGGGGTATAATAGTTCACAGTTCGCTTTATTTTGCTGTACTCACTTACATACAATAAATTAACTTTAGTATCCTGCACCCACTAATAAAAAAAAAAAAATGTCAAAAAATTATATCTGATGTCTGAATAATTTTTGGTTTGGCTGTGGATAAATTCTCAGTCTCAGTTATAATACTGAGTCTTGTGTTAGAATGCTTTAAACTCTTTTGAATGCTTAAATTGGCAAGGCTTAAAACTTGTGAAAATCAGCCGGGGACCTTTATAATTGTCATCACCAGTAATGGCGGCCCTGTTCTGCAAAGCCAAACCAGCCAAATTCTTAAATTTGATAGTAATGCATATAATTTGTATTTTGCAGTAATTAATGTATTTATTTATTTTGTATTTCTTTTTTTGCACAACCATGGAAAGGCATTTATGGAGAGACTATACCTCAAAACATTGTTCAGATGTTTTATTTCATGACATTTTTCTTTTTTTTTTTCTTTTTTTTTATTATTAAAATTATGATTCATTTCTTCTTCAGGTGCCTTTGGTGTTGATGGAGACAGAGTCTCAGTGTCTGTGATGGAGGGAGATTCAGTCACTCTACACACTGATGTTGAAATAAAACCACATGACAGATTCAGGTGGTATTTCGGTGACACTCGCATCGCTCAAATCACTGGAGATCTCAGTAAGATCTGTACAGATGTTCAGTGTAATGAAGGTACTGAGAGATTCAGAGACAGACTGAAGCTGGATCATCAGACTGGATCTCTGACCATCATGAACACCAGAACCACTGACTCTGGAGATTATAAACTACTGATAAACAGCAGCAGATTTGGTGTCATAAAGACATTCAGTGTTACTGTCACTGGTGAGTATCATTTTACTCCTTTTTAGTTAGTGGTCCTGTTACTTATAGTGTGGATAATTGTTTACTTATTTTACTTTTTCACTTTAACCATTTTAGAACACTAACATTTCCACAGTAATTATTTGAAGAAGTGAGTTTTGACTCAATATTACATTATAATTTAGATCAAATCTATCTATCATGTCTTCACGGGCACTTGAATCTGACAGTCAACACACTCTGTCTTTGTCACTTTACAGATTTTAAACTTTTTAAAGCTGCTGGTCCTTACAAATCAACATACAACTATCTACTAACTATCAGAGTAAAGAGTAAGAGTAAAATTGTATACCAGTCCATCTTTAGTAATTATGATTGTCTATCTTTAGCTGTTGTAGATTCAACTGTTGCTGCTGCTGCTGCTTCTGCTGTTAGTGCTGCTGTTCTGCTGGTTGCAGCTGCTGCTGCTGTGATTTACTGTTGCCGCAGGACATCTACACAAGCAAGTCAAGCTGGCAAGTATTGCATAAAGCTGATTCGACACGCTGAAATAATGAGATTTACTGTGTGAAAAAAGGGACTCTTTAAAAATAGGTTAAAGTATGTCTATTTATTCTTATTGACCAAGTACAATTTTGTTGTTTTGTTCAAACAGGAGCATAATGATTCTGACCAGGTGAGATACTATGTACACAAAATCTGACTGTGATGTCATTTTAAACCAAATCAAAACGATATGATTTTTAGGTAGCACTTTAGAATAAGGTTCCATTAGTTAATGTTAGTTAACTACTTTCGTTAACATGAACTAAGCAAGAACAATCCTTCTACAGCATTTATAAGTCTTAGTTCATGTTAATTTCAACATTTACTAATGCATTATTTAAATCAAAAGTTGTGCTTGTTAACATTAGTTAATGCACTGTGAAATACCATGAACTAACAATGAATAACTGTATTTTCATTAACTAACATTAACGAAGATGAACAAATACAGTAATAAATGTATTATTAATTGTTTGTTCATGTTAATTAATACATTAACTAACATTAACTAATGGAACCTTATTCTAAAGTGTTACCGATTTTTATTTATGTATTTATTTGTAGTTATTATGTTGGAGTTTGTTTTGGGAGTTTGACACCGCTTTCTTTGAATTACCATTGTTCTGTGGTGATTCTGATATTGGTGGGTGTAGCTCTGCGGCTTGTAAAGCTGCTTGCTTTTATAAATGCCAAATTGCAGCCTGTCCAAAGGTATCCACATTGCTATGATATGATGCTTTCTTAACAAGAAAATTGTACACCACTCTCAGCAGCGCAGGCGGCATCAGTATGTTTGCATGGCGAGGAAAAAGAAGGAAGGATAAGGGTGGGGCTAAGAAGGAGAGAAAAAAAATGTGGGATTTAGATAATGAAGCCGCTTAATGTCGCAAACTAACTGAAATATATAGCAATATTTTCCAGCAGCATATGATCCACACTACACTGTAAAACCCGACAAGTTAACTTAACTCAAACCGTTTGAGTAAGCAGATTGCCTTGATTGAAACCCTGTAAGTTTTAAAACTTTGCATTCAAGTAATTAAGTGATTAACTAAGTGTTGATTGAGAATTAGTGATGAACAGCTGCTGTTAACAAACAGAATCACTGAAGAAAAGAGAAACACAAGAACTACTACAACTGACTTCAGACACAGACTTAGATGAAATCAACTGAAATAAAATACATGAAATCTCTCAAGATCTGATTAAACAACCCACAAACAGCATCAGCTCCACTTATTAATAACCAGACTGACTTTATTTCTGTCAGACGTCTACAGAAGATCTTATTGAGAATGAACTAAGGTTTAGATGTTGATTTATTGTTTCATTTGAAGTAACCATGTTAGAGATCAGTGTTTGCTTTAGTTGGGCTCTTGACCCTTGACTTCTGTCTTAGTCTTTTCTCTGGCTGTTATAACCGTGTGTTTCTAAAACACATTTGTTGTAACTCAAAAGCCCAGAAGAAATGCCATCAGGTGTTAACCTGTACCTAGATGTAGGTTGTTATACTTTATATTGGTATAACAACCAATTATATATATATATAATTATGCAACTGCTAGGAGTCTAATCTCTGATGAAATATGGGTTGTGTAATTAAATTGACTATAGTAAAAGTGATTCTTAGAGGCAGTGGTTCTGTAATAATCAGTTAATACAAAGACTTTCCAAACAGTTTGGTCTTCTCTGGTGTCAGTTAGTCACACACAGACATCAATAATCAGAATATGAACCTCAACAATGGTGACCATAAAAGAAAAAAAAAAAATGCTGCAGAGCATGCTGGGAGCCATGGATGAGTTTTGTACTACAATAGTACCCAGCATGCATTGCAGCATGTTTTTTTGTCACCATTGTTGAGGTTCATATTCTGATTATTGATGTATGTGTGTGACGAGCTACTGGCATAGAAGACAAATGTATGTGTGCAAAATGTTTATGAAATCATTTTTATATTAACTAATTATCACAGAGTCACTGGCTCTTAGTGTCATTTTTATTAGGTCCACTTCTACTAATTACACATTTGTTTAATCAGAGATTAGACTCTGTATAGATCAATATTTGTGAATAATAATGAAAAATTATCATCACAGCTATAACGTACAACAATCTACATGTAGGTACAGGTGAACACCTGATGGCATTTCTTCTGGGCTTTTGAGTTACAAAAAATGTGTTTTAGAAACACACGGTTATAACAGCCAGAGAAAAGACTAAGACAGAAATCAAGGGTCAAGAGCCCAACTAAAGCAAACACTGATCTCTAACATGGTTACTTCAAATGAAACAATAAATCAACATCTAAACCTTAGTTCATTCTCAATAAGATCTTCTGTAGACGTCTGACAGAAATAAAGTCAGTCTGGTTATTAATAAGTGGAGCTGGTGATGCTGTTTGTGGGGTTGTTTTATCAGATCTTGAGATATTTCATGTATTTTATTTCAGTTGATTTCATCTAAGGCTGTGTCTGAAGTCAGTTGTAGTAGTTCTTGTGTTTCTCTTTTCTTCAGTGATTCTGTTTGTTAACAGCAGCTGTTCATCACTAATTCTCAATCAGCACTTAGTTAATCGCTTAATTACTTAATTGCAATGTATATCTTCTTTCAATGAACTCAACTGAATTAAGTTCAGAGTACTCGTAACTATTCGTTTTTTGAACTTAAATGGTTTAAGGCAATCAGTTTCCTCAAACGGTTTGAGTTAACATAACTTGTCAGGTTTGAGTGAGGCTGTGTCTGAAGTCAGCTGTTGTTCCTTTCTCTCTTTTCTTCAGTAATTATGTTTGTTAACAGCAGGTGTTCATCACTAAAGCTCAATTAATCACTTAATCACTTAATTGCAATGTATATCTTCTTTCAGTGAACTCAACTGAATTAAGTTCAGAGTACTCATAACTGTTAGTTTTTTCAACTGAAATGGTTTAAGGCAATCGGTTTCCTCAAACGGTTTGAGTTAACATAACTTAAGGATATCTGTTTACTCAAACCGTTTGAGTTAAGTTAACTTGTCGGGTATTACAGTCAAGGCAATCGGTTTACTCAAACGATTTGAGTTAAGTTAACTTGTCGGGTTTTACAGTGTATAAGTCGCAGGACCAGCCAAACTATGAAAAAAGTGACTTATAGTCCGGAAAATACGGTAAGTATGGAACATGAGAGGAGAAAGAGTTACTTGCTAGATGATGTTAGGAAGTGATATTCAGGTTGCTAAATTTTTAATGATTACAGTTGTTAAAACAGCTAAACTTCAATATCTTAGATGTAAAATGCCACATGCAGTAGCTAACATTAAGAAATATTTTGTGCTTTTACTTTTAAAAATGTTGATGACGTTACAGTTAATGCTTACAAACTGTGAAGATTTTGAAAACAGAAGTTAGATTTGTAATGGTGTATTTTCATTTAGATGTGGTATTATTATTTGTACAGTAAGATTAATTACTGGATAAATTAATTAGGATTATTAAGTAATAAATTCATTTTAAGACAGCATGAAATAGATTGTATAATATGTTGTTATAACAGCATATTATATAATATATTCCATGCTATCTTTAGTCAAAGTCCAGGGCCGTTTTTTAGTCCCAGTCCATCCCTGATTGCTGGTCACATATTTCAAACTTATTTTTACTCCTAGAGTGAATAAGGAAAATAACTTGAGTATACAGGGGCCTTAGGTGATATGTAACTTCTGTGGTTTATGGGTGAATGTATGTTGGTTTTAATTTAAAATCTTCATATAGAAACACTACTTTACTTCTTTAAAAGAGCAGTGCTCTCATATCAGGATGAAGAACAAAGATCTTTATATTCAGCCATCAGCTGAGAGATAAAATGTGTTTGTAAAAAACTGAATCATCACCCCCCACCCCACCCAATCATTTGTTTTACCTTCAGTAAATCTGTTTTTCTTTCTTTTAGGAGATTGGTGGAGAACCATTGCTGCTTATTCAGGCTGAGACTGTGCAGATTGGTATAGCTGATATTACAGATCCTACCAAAGTACTAATGTATTGACCATAAGAAACATATTTAGAAACTTCCACTTTCTGACTGTAACTGACTTAATTTACAGTTTTTCATGATTATAGAAATTAATACAATATTATTTGCTTAAAGGTGTGGCATACTTAAAGGTATAATAACTCTGCATCCTTACAGAACTAAGTACTTAACACATTTTTTGTGGATAGCAAGCATGCTGATAACAGTGCCTGAATGTTTATGTGATTTCCTACTCAGGAATGTTAATTGGTATCTAATAAACACTGATATACTCATACTGATATACATGTTTTCAATGTATAAGTATTAGTATCAATATTATTATTGTATTACTATTATTGTTTATTATAATGACTATATGTAGTGTAATGTGTGTGTGTGTGTGTGTGTGTGTGTGTGTTTGTGTGTGTGTGTGTGTGTGTGTTTGTGTGTGTGTGTGTGTGTGTGTGTGTGTGTGTGTGTGTGTGTGTGTGTGTGTGTGTGTGTGTGTGTGTGTGTGTGTGTGTGTGTGTGTGTCAAAGCTTTGTGTATAAAGAAATGTTGAAAGTTAATTTCCTGCTATGGTTGATCCATGAAATATCACTATTGTATCCTTGATCTAAGTGTAACGTTTTGCTGAATCAGAAAAGTAATGTATATTCTACTCATTTGTATATTGCACATATTCAGTGTGTGAATGACTAAGTTAAATAAACTAAAGAATAAGCTCTTAAAAGAGGTGCTTCCAGAAGTCATAGATCCTCTTCTGACTATTATTAATTCCTCATTGTCGTTAGGATATGTCCCCAAAACCTTCAAACTGTCTGTTATTAAGCCTCTTATAAAAAAAAAAAACACAACTTGAACCCAAAGAATTAGTTAATTATAGACCGATCTCGGATCTCCCTTTTCTGTCCAAGATACTAGAAAAGGTAGTATCCTCACAACTATATTCCTTCTTAGAGAAAAATTGTATCTGTGAGGATTTCCAGTCAGGATTTAGACTGTTTCATAGTACTGAGACTGCTCTCCTTAGAGTTACAAATGACCTGCTCTTATCATCTGATCGTGGTTGTAACTGTCTGTTAGTGCTGCGTTCGACACTATTGACCACAACATTCTTTTGAATAGACTAGAACACTTTGTTGGCATTAATGGAAGTGCATGGTTTAAATCCTAATTGATGACCGCCTTCAATTTGTAGCAGTGAATGAAGAGGTATTCTATCGATCACAAGTGCAGTATGGAGTACCTCAAGGCTCAGTACTAGGGCAACTACTATTCACGCTTTGCATGTTACCCTTGGGAGATATCATTAGGAAACATGGTGTTAGCTTTCATTGTTATGCTGATGATACTCAGCTCTATATTTCTTTGCGGCCCGGTGAAACACACCAATTTGTAAAACTAATGGAATGCATAGTCGATTTAAAAAAACTGGATGATGAGTAATTTCGTACTGCTAAATTCTAAAAAAGACAGAGGTGTTAATTACAGGACCTAAAAACTCTGCATGTAATAACCTAGAACACTGTCTAAGACTTGATGGCTGCTCTGTTAATTCTTCATCATCAGTTAGGAACCTAGGTGTGCTATTTGATAGCAATCTTTCCTTAGAAAGCCACGTTTCTAGCATTTGTAAAACTGCATTTTTAAATCTCAAAAATATATCTAAATTACGATTTATGTTCTCAATGTCAAATGCAGAAATGATAATCCATGCATTTATGACCTCAAGGTTAGATAATTGTAATGCTTTATTGGGTGGTTGTTCTGATTTAGTAAACAAACTACAGTTAATCCAAAATGCAGCAGCAAGAGATCTTACTAGAACCAGGAAGTATGACCATATTAGCCCGGTCCTGTCAACACTGCACTGGCTCCCTATCAAACATCATATAGATTTTAAAATATTGCTTATTACTTATAAAAAATGAATGGTTTTGCACCTCAGTATTTTAATGAGCTCTTGTTACATTATAATCCTCCACATCCACTGCGTTGTCAAAACTCAGGCTATTTGATAATACCTAAAATATCAAAATCAACTGTGGGCGGCAGATCCTTTTCCTATTTGGAGCCTAAACTCTGGAATTACCTACCGAAAATTGTTCAGGAGGCAGACACACTCTTGCAGTTTAAATCTAGATTAAAGACCCATCTCTTTAATCCGGCTTACATATAACACACTAATATGCTTTAATATCCGAAACCGTTAAAGGATTTTTAGCCTGCATTAATTGCGGGGAGTTGTGGCCAAGTGGTTAGAGAGTTTGGCTCCTAACCATAGGGTTGTGGTTTTGAATCTCGGGCCAGCAATACCACGATTACTGCTGGATTCGTCTGGTCAGAGGAGAACTGGCCCCCCAACTGAGCCTGGTTTCCCCCAAGGTTTTTTTTTTCTCCATGCTGTCACTGATGGAGTTTTGGTTCCTTGTCGCTGTCGCCTCTGGCTTGCTTAGTTGGGGTTACTTCATCTACAGCGATATCGTTGACTTGATTGCAAATAAATGCACAGACACTATTTAAACTGAACTGAGATGGCATCATTGAATTCAATGATGAACTGCCTTTAACTGCCATTTTGCATTTTTGACACACTGTTTTTCTAATGAATGTTGATCAGTTGCTTTGACACAATCTATTTTGTTTAAAGCGCTATATAAATAAAGGTGGCTTGACTTGACTTGACATAGCTTGTCACTGATCTATGGCTCTGTTTATTAAATGCTGCCTCATCTGAAAGCACGTGATGAGATTAACTATTAATCACAAAGTCAGCTTTACTGGCGAGATGCGGATTAGAATCACATGCAATTTATCATGTAGCCCTTGTTTGTTGATCACCAAGTAGATAAGAAAACTAGGATGCCAGGTGTATTCAAATCAACGCCATTACTGTCTAGAGTGCATGGAATGGTGCTCTGTGATTGGTTGAGTGGATATATCACATTCTGCAAAAAAGGGAGACCGGCGTTTGTCTCGGTTTGAAAAAAAAAAAAAAAACATGACCTAATAACACTTTTGCATAAAATAAAAAAAAATGGACTCTTCAATACCGAACAGATACAATACTCATTTTTTCTGAAACATATTTGTCTTTTTTTTCTTTTCTTTTTTTTTTAATGGTCTTTGTTTTGGAACCAAGCTCTTCATACTGTGTTCGTCTTTCAAATGAATTTTGATTTAGTTATTTAGTAGTCATTTGATGCTATAAAAGTGCAGTGTGATGTCATGATTATAAGTACACTCTGGTTTGCACAGGAAGTTGATACGACGGCTCAACATCACAACTATACAGGCTTTTAGCTTTCTACAGTGGAAGGGAGTGAAGACGAGTCATCTATATTTGGTCTATATTTTATTTTCTTTTTCTACAGTCTATGTTTAAATAGATTAAATTGAAGAGTACACTGTTATTATGCAGTAACAAAGTAAGTGAATCCAGCAAGCCATATAGATAAAAAGGAAGACAACATCTGAAGCTGTAATGGGTGTACTTTCAGTACATTTTGTTCTGAACACAGTGCAATGGGACTTAAGTAAATAATTGTATTAGTAAATGAAATAAGCACTGATCTCAGGGCATGACAAAACATCTCCAGGGCCTATAATAGTCGTAACAAATTTTAGGGGAACTTACGAAATCTTCCAGACCACTGATCCAACAGACAGTAGGTGCCTTTTACACTGTAACCCTTTACTGTAAATTTACAGCGAATTTCTTACAGAATTGTACTGTATTTCCATAATACAGTATAAGGCTGTATAATTTACAGAACAGCTGTAAATATACAGCACATTTCTGTTTTCCTCCCGATAAATTCGTAATACAGTATCAGACTGTAAATGCATTGCATTGTGGGAATTATTTTATTCGCGCTCAAATTCAGATGAGACGTGACGCCAACTGATGTGCCAACTGTGTGAGTTGTTTGAGTTTGTAATTAAGTTAATCTTTAATCTTTTTGGTTCCTGTGAGCTTCGTGTCGTGTAAGCTTTTGTGTGCGTCTTTCAAATATGAGTTGCCTGTGACGCAGCAGAAACGGTTAACCTCACATGAACTTCATGAAGACGGGAGGAAGAATCGGTCATGCATCTGTGAACAAAAGTGGATTTTAGAGCTTGAAAAGACTGTTCAACTGACTGATACGGTAAGCCAATCTATTTTTATTTATTTATTGCGTTCGGTTTTCTACATCGTTTAAGTTAGACGAATAAGTTAGTTTGATTTTGCGAACGTGGTTTTGTACCGCGAAAAAAAAAACACTCCTTCTTTACCAAGTACGTTAACTTAACTTCGACATTTCACACAGGCAGCATACCATTTCATCTGCATGACCTGCTTATATATATAAGTTATATAAAATAAAAATCGCGGAAATAAAAATCACTCGTTCCACCGAGTGATTTACCATGTCATTTGGATGATCTGCTTTTTTTTTCTTCGTTTCAGGTTTTACAATCTGATGAAAATCCAAGTGCTAAAGTAAGTGCTTTAGTAGTGTCTAGTCCACGTGCAAAAATGCCATGGTGTCAGTTCTGCGATTGTACTTTTGAATCGTTGTCAGCATTTTGCCAGCACATGAAAATCCGTCATGCACATGAAAATCCGTCATGTTCCAAATTCTGTTTTCAAATGTGGTATTCCGGATTGCTCCAGAACATTTAAAAAGTTCACTGCTTTCAAAGCTCACATATTCAGGGATCACAAAGACAGGCCCTCAAAGTCATCTGTTGACTTAGTGTGTGATATTGGTACATGTCAAGAAAAGTGCAGTGATTTGAAAAACTTTGTTTTACACTTGTAAAATCATATCAAAGAAGGCACCAGAGTGCCATGTCCATTTACATGCAATAAACAATTTTCTGTAGCATCTACATTGACTTCACATTTATCCAGAAAACATCGAAACTTTTCATCAGAAAGTTTGCGTCATAGTATACTGCAGTCAAATGTTTCAGTACAGATGCTGCATGGTGAGGCATCTAACATGGCCGAACACTCACATCCATAGTCTGAATTCTTTGATTGTGGTGATGGCAGAAAGCAGTTGGAGAATGCACTTTTGCCAGATAATGCAGATTAATCTGTTTTTTTTGAAAAACATGCATTCTGTTTTGCAGAAGAATGATGAGGTAATTGTGTTTGGGAACATTCAGTTAATTATTGTACATGACAATTGCAATGTGTATTTTGTCACAAAGAAAAGTCAGTCTTTTTGTCTTATAGACCAGGGAGTGCATTGCTTGAAACCACAAGATCAAGGCTACCTATGCATAAATCAAGACAGTCTACTGGATTACTATCCTCTGCCTGAATATTCATTGTGTGGCTTGTCAGTAATTATTCTCCATCATTCCTTCCCAATTTTAGAATAATGTCTGGAATGAAAGAAGTCCTGAAAGATGCTGTATTGTTGGTGTTGCCAAGCCTGTCTCCAGATGTAACCAACCAGCTTGTTGAGAAGCTCATGGACTAAGGTGTCGAAGGCTTGGATGATTTGGTTTATGTAAAAGAAGATGACATTTTGGAGTTTATAAAACCTATCCAATGCAGATAACTTCTTAGTTCATGGAAAAATCAAGGTAAAGATAAAGTTGATGTAAAAAAAAGTTTAAGTAAACCATTTTCAGAAAACAAGACATAATTTGTACTTGTCTAGTTTATTATTCTTGATGTAAGAACTTGTAGTTATTTGTCTGGAAACTAGACAAAATAGTAACTAAGAAAAGCTTTTTTTGCAGTGTGCTGTTGTTTCAATATCGTATGACTTTTTCAGGAATAGAGTAGTGATGGTATGAGAAATATAAAACAGATTTTAATTGGCAACAAATGTATGGAAGAATCAACTGTGTTCAGCAAAATTGTGTGGTTGTGAAGTCCAGCTAACTAACTCTAACACTACTTTAATTTAACCAGGGAAAACTATTCCTCTAAATAGGAAATTGCTCATATAAATTAAATTATAGTATTACTGTATTGATGAACACTGTAATAATACAGTATAAGGCTGTATTAGTTATTTTAAATATTATTATTACTTTTTCATTCTGATTTTTATTTTTATTAAAGGTCAATCTCTGAGCAACCAGCGCTGGATGTTGAGTTTGGAGGGTCAAGTTGTGTGTGAAGGAGCACAGCCCAACTTCATCACTGGCCTGGCAGCACTGTTTGCCTCCTTCTATAATTTCAATTTACAGTACCAGGAAGAGGCAGCATGCACCCTTGAGTTTGTTCAGAGGTAAGTCATTAGCATATTTGACATATATGTTTTAGACTGAATTGTCACTAACCTTTGTCTTGACAGTATTTGTTAAGGAATTCATTTTTTTTTCATAAACGTTTTGTACAGCTGACTACTGGGAATAACAATATGGACCTGGTTTCACACACTGCAAAACATGCTTTACTTGTTTCCAGTCTCAAACAAAAACCTTAATTTGGATAAATTTCCTTGGAAAACAAGACATTATATCTTATCTAATTTTACGTATCTAGTAAATGCATCTTGATTTAGGATTTTTTTTTTTTGATATTTGGACAGGAAACCAGACAAAAAGAAAAGCATTTTTTGCAGGGCAGACAGGGTAGCTTAAAGGGTTAGTTCACAGAAAAATGTAAATAATGTCATTAATTACTCACCCTCATGTTGTTCCAAACCCGTAAGACCTCCGTTTATCTTCAGAACAGTTTAAGATATTTTAGATTTAGTCCAAGAGCTCTCAGGCCGGTGACACACTGGCTGCGTGGCGTTTCTGTTGCGTGCCAGAAGCATGGTGGCTGCTTCGCATTTTCTGTGTCTATACACACCAGAAGAGTGACTGACGCTGCGCTGGTGCGCTGCTGCTGCTGTAGGGGACATAGAGGGAGGCCGCCGAAAAACCAGGCTCTTCTCTTCATGACAACAATATAAACTTTTTTTTTTTTTACACACCTACTGATAGGATACCGTCAACAGTATTGACGGCAAAATAGAGTATGTTTGACAGGTGCCATATTTGAAAATCTATAATTTATTTAATTTTTTAAATTACATTTATATCTGAATTTATGCCAACCTATAGACTTTCAAATATCAAAATGTCATGAATTAATAGGTATTTGTGTACAAAATTAAATATAAACATATTTTCCTAGTATATTTTGCCTGGAAATGCTTCCAACACGTGCGCGTGTCGCGTGAAAAATAGGTGTCGGTTCTATTTCTAGCATGCACGCGTCTCACGCAGGCAGTCTGCATGCTCTAACCTGTTAACATGGGAGCCGAATTAAAAACAGACACGCCACGCAGCTGAGACGCTTGTGCCACGCATCCAGTGTGTCGCCGGCCTCAGTCTCTCCATTGAAGCTGTGTGTACGGTCTACTGTCCATGTCCAGAAAGGTAAGAAAAACATCATCAAAGTAGTCCATGTATCATCAGTGGGTCAGTTAGAATTTGTTGAAGCATCGAAAATACATTTTGGTCCAAAAATAAGAACAGTTACGACTTTATTCAACATTGTCTTCTCTTCCGGGTCTGTTGTGAGTGTGTTCACAACACTGCAGTGACGCTGCTGACGTGTTATCTTTGTTATTGGGTGCACCAGAAAATACGTCAGCAGCGTCGTGAACTCTCTCACAACAGACCCGGAAGAGAAGACAATGCTGAATAAAGTCGGACCATTTTTGGACCAAAATGTATTTTCGATGCTTCAAAAAATTCTAACTGACCTTCTGATGTCACATGGACTACTTTGAAGATGTTTTTCTTACCTTTCTGGACATGGACAGTAGACCTTACACACAGCTTCAATGGAGGGACTGAGAGCTCTCGGACTAAATCTAAAATATCTTAAACTGTGGTCTTACGGGTTTAGAACGACATGAGGGTGAGTCATATATGACATATTTTTTATATTTCGGTGAGCTTACCCTTTAAGCCAGGTCTAGGCCTTAGTAAAATAAGGGTATTTAAAGCGATGGTTCAGAGTAAAATCAACCTAGGGTCATTTTCACCATGACATTGAGCCAAACACCCCCCCAGAAGCCTTTTCCAAAAGTTGTGTCTAGTAAATTACCCCACTAATAATGATGACCAGAAGGGTACCAAACTTCTACAGTAGTGCAAAAAGGTTCTGTACTCCTAAAACGAGGGATTGGAAGGTTTGTAAGTACATCAGGAGTTTATTAAATAACAATTGTCTGACGGCGAATGCTACCGCTAACACAGACGTAGAGTTCACTTCCGTAATTTGGTAAAAGATTGTAAGGGCTTGCGCAATCAACCAGTGTTGCTGAAAATGTTTTTTGGACAATTTAGTATTTGGCTCAAGGTCATGGTGCAAAGGACCCTAGGTTGAAATTTAGTTATATTAATGAAGTCACAAATGTTTGGACTGGACTCAGCAATGTGTGCTCTACATAAACAGGGTTTATGTGTGCATTTTAACTGATACTCTGGTAGGCCCTGATCCAGTACCTTATGAAGGGATTATAATGTTAATATAAGCTGGGGGAATAGTTGTTAAATCTCTCTCTCTCTCTCCCTCTCTGTCTCTGTCTCTCTCTATCTCTCTCTATATGCACAGTCTATAATATTTCATTGTGTTTTTTTTTCCTCTTTTCTGCATTTAGACGCTTTGTTGACATCAATCCTGAATGTGGATCGAAAGCAAAAAAAGGAAAAGTGACTTCAAAGAAAACTGTCCAAGTTGTGCAAAAAAAGAATGCCACTGTAAGCCCACCAGTTTCCTCACTTCTGCGAAAACTTTCAGACTTTGAATGGAGCTTTGTTTAGATCCTGTCAGCAAGTACATTAAAAGTAATTATGATTACTGCATGGTTAATTCAATTTATACAATACAACTGCCATTTCAGCCATTTTGAGATTCTATTCTTTAATTTTCTGAAAATTTATTTTTTCTATTTGTTAAAGGTTAACAAGACTACTCTTCAACTAACATTTTAATGTAAAAAAAAACAGCTGGCATTTCAGCCAAATGTATTTACAAAAGGCAAATGTCTGGTTGTTGATTTTAAAATAAATATTTTAAAACCCAGATAATTGTTGGTTTCTATTTTCTTGTTTAAAGTTCAGAGTATAACGTTTTCCCTGTAAAAATGTTTTTTTTTTTTTTTTTTTTTTTTGCTGTAGACTGTATAATTCCGTAAAATTATGTGGTATATACTGTATTTTGTAATTACAGTGCAGTACTGTAAATTTAGGACAATACAGTATGTGGCTGGCAACCCACCTGCCAGTATTTTACTGTACACTTACAGTACAACAGTTTACAGAACTAGTACTGTAAATTCTGTTTACAGTACTAGTTCTGTAAAAATACAGTATGTGGCTGGCAACCCAGCTGCCAGTATTTTACTGTAAATTTACAGTACAACGGTTTACAGAACTAGTACTGTAAATTGTGTTTGCAGTACTAGTTCTGTAAAAATACAGTATGTGGCTGGCAACCCAGCTGCCAGTATTTTACTGTAAATTTACAGTGAAAAGTTTTACAGTGTATGCTCAACCTGGAATATGGTGAACTGGCACCTAAAAGTCACAACACAGACAACAGTTGAGTTGCAACAAAGCTCCCGGTGAAGTTAATGCTTGATCTTCCTTATTCATAAAATCCGAAGGCACCCTGTCAAAGGAACCTTCACCAAGGCACTTCACCCCATGAGCACCGAGTGGAGACTTGCACTATTCATCTGAGCACATGTAATCAGTGTTTGTGTAAATAAATCACCCTCCAGGGCACTTACCAGCAGTACAGAGTCTGTGTTCTCATTCACCCTGCGCCTATATATAATGAATATAAACCCTAATATTTCAGACACGTAAGATCTTACAGTAATATTGCTATTTGATATGAGTGAATCTTTCATCTGTCAGATTAAGTTTTTTTGTAAAACTGTTTTGTTTAAAGCAGAAGTCAAATGGTTGCCTACACTTCATCATTTCATTTTAGTTGTGTTTAGGGGATATGCATGAGCAGCATGATATGTTTAAATGAACACCCCGCCTCCAGCAGCACAGGAATGTTCGAAAACAGTATAACGTTCCTCAGCCTTTTCAGACTTCTTTTTGCCCAAAAAAGATGTTTGGTATGACACGGCAGGGCTCAGTATGGCATGCCAGAGCTCGGCTCGGTTTTCGCTTCCAATGCAGTTTACTGCCGCTTTCGAATAGCATGTGCTCTGTTTATATTTTAAACAATTGTGTTGTCAATATTGCTTACCAATTTGAGCCCGAATGAGACCCAGATAATATTAGTGAAGAGGACTATGCAGAACCTGTGCAAGCACGGCTCTTAATGGTATGTTTTTTTGTTTGTTGTTGTCTCGTACTTTTAGATACGCTGTTCTTTGTAAATGCTTCTGTTAGCTTTTAATATATATGGTTGTCCATGTCCATGTTTAACGCTTGTTAAAAAAAAAAGTGTCTTATGTGAAAATAAGTGTATAAATGGAACGGTTCATTGTTGGAGCTGATGATCTGAGAGAGAGGGTGAGAGAGAGAGAGGAGAGGGTCTAAAAAAGTTAACTTGTAATCCACCACCCCTTTAAGATTCTGAACAATCCTGGCTGTGTATTGTAAAGATTATTGGTCATGAATCATTTCCCACATAATCATATGATTTTCTTTTTAAATATTTTTATGCAAATTCCAAAATGACTGATGGACAAAATTACCAACATACAAAAAATTATCTAAAGAGACCAATCTTGTGATTTTTAGCTTTTTTGTATTTTGTAACTGTTCAGAAGTTAAAATCTAAAATGTACATTTGTATATGTTTGACCACTAGGTGGCTCTGTGCTGAAACTGCTCATATATCCTCAGGCCATGAGTTTTATAACACAGTCTAAATTTGGTTGAATACACTAAAGCATTGCAAAATATAGCGTCTTGACCATTTTGCCACAGTTTTCGTTAAATTTATTTATGTGCTTTACGAGAACAGTTCGGTCTGTTAAAATATTTAATAGCTTTTTTCCCAGCATGGACTGAAGATTATCTGAGCCCATATTGGTGCAAATTGTTGTAAAAAATACTAAATCAATGTGAGAAAAATTTGTCTCATTTTTTTTTTCATTTTTGATATTTCCTGTAATAAGTGATTCAACTCATTGCTTATTTCATTAATACATTTTATTGTCATTCTTATGACACTGACAGATAAACTGTCAGTGTCATTATCTGTCAGTTTGTCTTATGACAAACTGACAGATAATGGATCTCAGCAGATGGCACCATTTATCATTTAAATCTGGACTAACTACTAGAAAGGTTTGAATATATTAATATTATCATCAATATTTTAGAATCTATTGTGTGCATTTCAGAGTCATACTTTTCACTTGCTTGATAATAAATATGTGTACTGTAACACACCAGTTGAACTTTTTACAATATACATTTTTATTTATTTATTTTTTTATGCCAGTGTCCATCAGTGAATCTGATGACGGACACCGTACTGTGTTGTAGTGTTGCAAAGAATTGTGCTACTTTAACACTGTTACCAAGGGTTTAAGCGTCCCAAATAATAAGATATTAAGCCCCTAAAATACTACCAGGGAAATCTCACCAAAAAGCGTGTATTTTATCCCCCTGAATGCAATTTTTATCAGGGGACCTCCTTGAAACTTTTGAGTAGAAATTTGGCTGGTTTTATTGTGAAAACCTGGCAACCCTGCTATGTTGTCACAGGAACATGCCAGCTGAAGATAATGAGCAAATTGGTAAGGATAGGATGATCACTTCCATTTGAAATTTGCCTGTGAACCGCACGTTACATGATACAAAGTAAAATGAATTAGTTTTAACCCAAGCTAATGAATGAGAATGCACATTTGATCAGATGCAACTACAGTACACTCACAATTTAAGAGATGCATTATTCGAATGCTTAGCGAAAGAGATGTGTTTTTAATCTAGATTTAAACAGAGAGAGTGTGTCTGAACCCCGAACATTATCAGGAAGGCTATTCCAGAGTTTGGGAGCCAAATGTGAGAAAGCTCTACCTCCTTTAGTGGACTTTGCTATCCTAGGAACTACCAAAAGTCCAGCGTTTAGTGACCTTAGGGAGCGAGATGGATTGTAACATGGTATAGACAAGGCAAGGCAAGTTTATTTGTATAGCACATTTCGTACACAGTGGGAATTCAAAGTGCTTTACATAAAAGAAAGTACAATAATCATGAAGAAAAATAATCACAAATTACAAAACAAGCTATTTGAAAACTTTGAAAATTATAAAAAAAAAAATAACTTATTTAAATATGTATTTAAAACATTATTTATTTAAAATATAAAATGATTTGACATAAAATACAGTGAATATGTAAAAAAAAATAGATAATTGTTTGCAATCAGTTCGACAATCAGTTCGGACATCGCACAGTGCTCATTCAATAAATGCACAGCTAAACAGATGAGTTTTGAGTTTTGAGGCTAGTTTTTAAGTTATTTATAAATGAGCTAGTTATTTTTACTGCTAAGGAGTTGTTTTACCAGCAAAGGCAAAACACAGTATAAATGAAAGTAAGTAAAAATGGTTTAAGAAACTGCATTTATATTGAATTTTGGTGTAATTGTTTCATGGTTTGCCTTTGGACAACAGCGGTGTTATGCTACTGAAGAAATTAATACTGATAGCAGTATTTCTCCTTTGAGTAAGTTAGCCGACTCCCCAAAACTGATAAAACCTTGAAAATATCACAATTATTATTATTAACCACACATTTGCATAATACCATTTATTTTACAACAGTGAATCATACATTGAATGGATTCTTAAAATGATTCTAAGGCATTTTCAGACAAAGAAAAAGGATCTTTATAAAATAGGATGTGATATGGACAAGAATAGGTCTTCTGCTTACTCCTCTAATGCTGGAACTGAAACCTGCACTGCGTGGCAATGTATTAGACTCAAACTTCATCTCAAGAGTTTCCTATTAAAAATGATCAAATTAAAACATACTTAAAAAATGATTCAAGTTTAATCACTCATGCTGACAGGCGCATACTCTGCTACTTCAAACTCCTCTTCAACTTCCTGAAAAAAAAAGATATTATAAATCATTTAAAATAAATAACATATATGTATAGGAAAACTGAAAATCCAGACATAACAGGAATATGGTCAATAATATATTAATATTAGCATGAAGGGAATACATTCCTGAATTAATTTGTGTCATAGAGTAGTTTGATTATGTTTATTTCTCTCCCTTTAAAAGTTCATTTATTTTCATTTCTTTCTATGGTTAGTTGTATTTATTAATTTCCGCTGCTGTCTTACTCAGATGTATTGTGTGCCAATGATACACATTTAACAGTAAAATTGCTTCTTCTGGAACTACATTCAAGAAGTTTTTGAACACTGACATGCATCTGACACTGCTGAAATGATAAAGAGACACACAACATGAGGCTTTGATTGATCTTACCAATTTATGGGAATTTCTTTTGGAGAATGTTGGCTCATGATTCATGACAACATGAGTGATCTCATCTTCACAAATCTGAACTGTTTGAACAAAAATAATGGATTATAATTCAAATGTGTCTGTGTGTGTGTGTGTATATATATATATATATATATATATATATATATATATATATATATATATATATATATATATATATATATATATTAATAAAGAGAGCTGCTCAGTACAGGTCATTGCAAAAACCAATTAACACACACTATATTGAAACGGAATGGTGTCGCATTAAATAATTATATTGAATTAAAATGATTTATCAATTGATGAAAATCGGTAGGCTATATTTGCCTTGTTGACCAGTTTTTTCTACATTTCCAGCAGATGCAGAAGATCCCATATCCAGTGACGATCGACAGAGATCCAGCAGAAGCAACAGAGATCAACACTGTCAGATACATTGATGTGAGTTATTGAGTCTGATCCACAACAATAGACAGAGGTCAGCCCAAAGAATTAACTTTAATATCAGCACTCCCATACCTGCACATGCGTGAAAGACTTGATTGATATCCAGATGTTGAGTCTGGTTGCTGCAGTGTTCAGTGATGTCCAGATGTGTGGTCTGGTTTCTGATGGGATTGTTGATCACACAGCTGTAGCTGTTTTTCTCCTGATATTCCACCTCCAGAGGTAGAGAGAGACTGATGCTGAGATCAGACACACTGATGCTGGACAATAAACTGTTTCCTTTGTACCAGGAGAGAGTCACATGACCCACATTCACCACTGAACACACCAGTGAACAATTCTGCTGTGATGAAGATGATGATGATGAACAATCTCTGGCAATTACAGGAACAGGCAGACTAGCTGCAAAACATGAGAGAATAAACTGAATTTGCATAATTATTTTATTTTCATTTCAGTGTTTTGAACACTGAGGGTCCTATCGTACACCTTGCACAATATGATGCAAGTTGAAGCGCAAGTGTGTTTGCTAGTTTCAGTCCGGCGCTGTTCGCATTTTCCCGTCCAGCGCCATGACGTTTAATTATCAAATGTATTTGCGCTCATTTATGCACCCATGGGCATGCTGGTTTAAAAAATGGTTGTGTTCAGGCGCATTGCTGGCACATTGCTATGTTAAGGAGCTTAAAATAGACTGCGCTATAGACCAACTCAAACCTGGTCTAAAGTCTAAAGCCAATGGCGATTTTTTTTTTTTTTTGTTGTTGTTATTTAATGCGTTGGTAGATGCGCCTCTGGACGAGGCCAACAGTGTGCGTTGACTTTGCTTATTACACACAGGGATGGGCATCACACAAACATGCCAAATATTAAAGACATAAGGCTTATAGTGTAAAATAATATTATTGAAGTGTAATGGAGGTCAGCGAGTAGGTGCTGTGCAGGTAAACCTCACTCCCCGATCTCAAGAGACGCACTAGCGACAGATGCTAGTGGCTGCAGTCATTTAGCCTCCTTGTCAGTGCGTCTGCCTCCCATGCTGGAGGCCCACTCGGGGCGAGTGTGAGGCATCTCGTTACATTGGTGCCGTGACCCGGGTGGGAGTGTGAGGTTTAGGGGGGTGAGTGTAACGGAGGCCAGCGAGTAGGTGCTATGCAGGTAAACCTCACTCGCCAATCTCAAGAGACGTGTTAGTACATAAATATAAAAATGTAATTATGGATAGTCATTGCATGTATTAGAATTAGGATCTGGAGATGCCCTGATTGCACCTGTGCCGTGCGCTTTACACTTTGCATTTAGATTGTTAAAATAGGGCCCTGAGTGTTTATACGGTGTCACCTCAAACTATGAAACAAATTATCTCTATACATACCATAGACAGAAACACTGTTTTCAGTTCCAAATGTCCACACCATGTCATCATCTTCATGTATTTCAGTAACATCAGTTTTTAGAGTGACAGAACCTCCCTCCATCACTGACACTGACTCACCAAACACACCTGGAGAATAAACAGATATTACTCAGATAAGAATAATTGCAAAGGATTTATGTTTCATTCATGTAAACTGTTGAGTGTGTTCTCTAACTATAGACAGATATCAGCTCAACAAATAAATGTTAATATCTTTACTTCCATACCTGGACATGTGTGACAGAGTTGAGTGATGTCCAGATGTGTGGTCTGGTTTCTGATGGGATTGTTGATCACACAGCTGTAGCTGTTTTTCTCCTGATATTCCACCTCCAGAGGTAGAGAGAGACTGATGCTGAGATCAGACACACTGATGCTGGACAATAAACTGTTTCCTTTGTACCAGGAGAGAGTCACATGACCCACATTCACCACTGAACACAACAATGAACAATTCTGCTGTGATGATGATAATGATGAACATTGTGAAGAGTTACTGCTGATGACAGGAACAGGCAGACGAGCTGAAAAGATAAGAAAATAAACTGAAATAGGGATTCAAATATATATATATATATATATATATATATATATATATATAATATATATATATATATATATATATATATATATATATATATATACCTGATTACAAAAAAAGTTGGGACACTGTACAAATTGTGAATAAAAACAGAATGCAGTGATGTGGAAGTTTCAGATTTCAATATTTTATTCAGAATACAACATAGATGACATATCAAAGGTTTAAACTGAGAAAATGTATAATTTTAAGGGAAAAATAAGTTGATTTTAAATTTCATGGCATCAGCACATCTCAAAAAGTTGGGACAAGGCCATGTTTACCACTGTGTGGCATTCCCTCTTCTTTTTCAGTCTGCAAACGTCTGGGGACTGAGGAGAAAAGTTACTCAAGTTTAGGAATAGGAATCTTGTCCCATTCTTGTCTAATACAGGCTTCTAGTGGCTCAACTGTCTTAGGTCTTCTGTCGCATCTTCCTCTTTATGATGCACCAAATGTTTTCTATGGGTGAAACATCTGGACTGCAGGCTGGCCATTTCAGTACCTGGATCCTTCTTCTACGCAGCCATGATTATTGTAATTGATGCAGTATGTGGTCTGGCATTGTCATGTTGGAAAATGCAAGGTCTTCCCTGAAAGAGATGACGTCTGGATGGGAGCACATGCTGTTCTAGAACTTGGATATACCTTTCAGCATTGATGGTGCCTTTCCAGATGTGTAAGCTGCCTATGCCACACGCACTCATGCAACCCCATACCATCAGAGATTGCAGCGCTGATAACGACTTGGGTTGTCCATTTCCTCTCTAGTCCAGATGACATCCAGTATGGTTTTCCTTGACCCTTACATTATGATATTATGCACTTTAAATGATGATATCTTCAAATTCTTTGCAATTTTTCTCTGAGAAGCTCCTTTCTGATATTGCTCCACTATTTTCACTGCAGCATTGGGGAAATTGGTGATCCTCTGCCCATCTTGACTTCTGAGAGACACTTCCACTCTGAGAGGCTCTTTTTATACCCAATCATGTTCCCAATTGACCTAATAAATTGCAGGTTGGTCCTCCAGCTGTTCCTTAAATGCACATTTAACATTTCCGGCCTCTTATTGCTACCTGTCCCAACTTTTTTTGGAATGTGTAGCTCTCTTGAAATTCAAAAGGAGCCAATATTTGACATGACATTTTAAAATGTCTCACTTTCAACATTGGATATGTTATCTATATCCTATTTTGAATAAAATATACGTTCATGAGATTTGTAATTTATTTCAATTCTTTTGTTTACTCGCAATTTGTACAGTGTGCCAACTTATTTGGAATCGGGTTTGTATATATATATATATATATATATATATATATATATATATATATATATATATATATATATATATATATATATATATATATATATATTATGGTTTAGTTTGTTTTTATACAATCTGTCCCCTCTAACTAGTTTTATACATGAATATGTGAATGGCAGAACAAATGATCCATACTCACGATAGACAGAAACATAGAATGTTTTTGATGACAGCCTCACTCCCCTTATCTGTTGTTCATAGAGTCCAGCGTGTTCAGTTGTGATGTTTGTGATGGTCAGAGATAAAGTTTGAGGATCCACCTTCACTCTGTCTCTGAATCTACCATTATGACCCTCATATGTGGAAGAGATTTTTTTCTCATCACTGATTTTAACTAAGAGAGACTTCTCAGCTCCATATTTCCATGCTATTTCATCATCTTCATGTAATTCAGTAACATTAGTTTTTAAATTGACAGAATCTCCCTCTATCACTGACACTGTCTGGATTTCATTTGTTTCTGCACCAAACACACCTGATGAACATGAAGAGGTTTTGTCACAGATCAATGCTCCTGCTGGTTTACAAATCCTGAAATAAGATCTTATTATAATTTACAGATGAACTAAAGAACATTCCAAGGGCAGCAGAGGGACAATGAAAAATGAAAGGTGAGGCATGAAAAACAGATTTTTAAATTGTTTTAAAGTTATCTGCTGTGGAGCTAAATGAATGTGTAAACTTACACAGTTTAATTGTGCTGAATATTTTTAATATGTAGTAAATGAGACACTTAGAATCAGTATAATGTCTAATTATAATAATTAAAAAGTAGATTGTATATTAATGATTGTTTATTTTATACATACAGTAGCAGATTACAAAAGACAGAAGACAAAATAACATATAAAATGTTTCTATAACTTACCAATCTGACAGCACCAGCACAAACAGAACAAGACAAAACATGTCAAACATTTTCCTCAATGGTTCAGTGTCTGATCTAAGAAGACTATCCACTTATAACTATTCTATTTGTGAATCGTCCCACTACAGTTTTGGATCCTCCTCCTTTACACTGCATTTGCATATGTGACCCAGGACCAAAAAAAAACAATCTTATGTGTCCATTTATAAAAATGATTATAGATCATCTGAAAGCTGAATAAGCTTTTCATTGGTTTATAGTTTATTAGGATCAGAGAATATTTGGCCAAGATTCAACTATTTGAAAAATCTGGAATCCGAGGGTGCCAAAAAATTAAAATACAAAATCGCCTTTGAAGTTGAAAAAAAAATAGGTTTTGATGTATTTACGGTAGAAAATTGACCAAATATCTTCATGGAACATGATCTTTACTTTATATCCCAATGATTTTTGGCATAAAAGAAATATTGATCATTTTGACCCATACTTTATTTTATTCATTTATTTTTTGGATATTGTAAAAAATATATTCCCAGCGACTTAAAACCTGTTTTGTGGTCCAGGATCACATATAATATAATGTTCTTATTAGTATCTATTGTATCTAATTAGCTGTTCTTAATGGGTGAAAATATGTATATATATATTTAACATAAGCCTATTTTTAAAATGGCAAAAAGTGTAAGAATATTGTATGAACTACATTTCATGGTAAAACTGTACAAAGTCCTTGAGATGCTTCAAAGGTTGTGTACATTTTTCAGTTCCCAATGCTAGTGAATGGGGAAAAAATCAAAAAGTACAAAAGTTAAAACTTTCTGCTCACGCACACTTTCGCTTTTAGTGAGGTTCATCATCTGAGTCAAACTGAGAGCTGCTATCTTTAAAATGGGCATGTGTGATCTAGTCCGTTAAAATGCAGGAACCAGACACTGATATCTTTCACATAATAATGGGTGAGTCAAACAGTAAACGTAAAACAAAATCCCATGTCATTCCCATAAAATGACAGCAGCACAGTGTACATGGCCTGTTTTTAATTGACTATGCCATTCTTAGACACTGTCATCTAGCTCTATTTGAGTTGGTAATTGTTGAAAGAGGCACCAGGAGGCAGCACGATGATCAAGCAGACATTGTGTGTTCAGTATGGATCTATAGCGCACCCTGTCGCTAAAAGTAGTTCTGTTATTAGAGATGTGAAATTTTGCTTTGGCCACCAGCAGGGCGATGATGAGCTTGTGCTACTTTTGCTAACAACAGAACAAACCGTGATACAGGAACAGTAAATGGCAGGTAAATGACAGAAGGTGTAATGAGGTAAATTCCCATGTGATAAGATAAAGAAAGAACATTTACTTGAGTTTTTGGATGATATGCTGCTATTGGTAAATCACTAATTTAATTCAAATAACATTTTAGAAATTACAGTAACGCCAAATGATATGATACAGACAAAACAGTGACATCCTAGAAGATAATGAATGTGAATGAAAAGGTGAGGTATTGTCCAGTATGAGCTCTAACAGCACAAATCCAGTAGATACAGTCTTTTTGATCACCGCTTTTTGGGGACATTTTCATACACAGCGTCAGTCTTTGATTTCTGCAAGGAAACACAAAATCGATCAATCAGGAACCTTGCTGATGTAACAGAACTACTTTATAACTGACTTCAGTAGGACTACTTGTAAAATCCTCAGTAGAGTACGATTTTAGTTAATCTCGTACGTTAAGATGATTTTTAATGTGCAAACAACATAAGCTAACATAGACCAGTAAGAGCATATGAAGTCAAAAAATCTTAAGGTTTCTTACAACAGCGAAATGGCTTTGAATGATTGTTTTTCACACAAACGCAACACCAAAGATACTTGCTGCAGCTCGTCTACACATCAGCCAATGCCTGCTGAAGCTGCTTTTGACCTCAGATGATCATGAACCGCAGAGCAACTGCAGCTTGTGTCAATGCAGCAGGTTACAGCTTTGTGTTCTTCTTTCCTTAATGTGCAAATCTAATGGTATAAAACTGATTTTGTAAAGGAAAGTTCAGAATGACAAACTAATTTATTTATAAGTAGAACTGTTTAGAAACCATGATTTAAATTAGTGGGCCACAGACACATCAGGAGCTGGCTTTGTAGCGGTTTTACATGTACAGTAGGTTACTAGTTACATAATTAATGATGTGTGTAAATAAATCCCCTCTTGGTGAGACAGCAGCAGGTCAAAAATATAACTGGGCTATCCAGAAACTAAAGATGGCAAACTACACAACACACTGATTATAATGGAAAAACTTAGACCGAGGAACAAAGTACACAGGCTTAGTGTACACAGCACAAAACAAAACAAAAAAACCCTTTCTTAAACTATTCTTTTGATGTGCTCTCTGTCTTCTGCAGGTAACGGTCGGCTGATAGTCCACCCACGTCTGCTCACTGACCGTCTGATGCTGCAAACTTCAATCAGATTGACTGCAACACGTACTTTTTGCAACACATAATGTTCTTACCGTTTTTCCTTTTGCTGGTTTACACAATGCTGAATCAGTTCTGTCTTCCTCTTGGGTCTGGGCTGAATTAACAATAAAACAGACATGTTAAAATGACAGTTGTATCAAAATTTGTGTCTTAAAGATAAATATTCATGCAGCTTGTTCTCCTGACCTGTTTTTTTACATTTCCTGCAAATGCAGCAGATCACGACTGAAAAAATCAACAGAGATCCAGCAGCAGAAGGAATCAGCACTGTGTAAACTAAAGGAAGGCCCTGATCTGTATCAGAAACAGATAACATGTTTTGTAACTTGGCAATGTTTCTAAGATGGAAAAATGCTGTTTTTGTAACATAGGAAATATGGTTTTCAAGAGACAAGTTGCTGTCTAATATAACACCCAGATTTCTGACTGTAGAGGAAGTAACAGTACATCCGTTTAGTTGCAAATTGTAATCTACAAGATTCGGTGTAGTGTTTTTTCGGTCAAATAATATCTCTGTCTTATCCGAATTTAATTGGATAAAATTGTTGGTCATCCAATCTTTTACATTTTTACACACTCTGTTAGCTTAGATAATTTAGAAGTTTAATCTGGTCTCGATGATATATATAGCTATCATCAGCATAACAGTGGAAACTAATCCTGTATTTTCTAATAATATTACCAAGGTGCAACATTTATTTTGAAAATAGAAGGGGATCTAGGACGGATCCTTGAGGCATTCCATATTTTACTGATTATAATTGAGATGACTCCCCATTTCAATAAACAAAATGCTACCGATCAGACAGGTAGGATCTAAACCTTGATGATCTATGGTGTTGAACGCAGCACTAAGATCAAGTAAAACTAGCAATGAGATACAGCCTTGTTCTGATGCAATAAGCAAGTCATTTGTAATTTTAACAAGTGCAGTTTCTGCGCTATGGTGGGCCCTGAAACCTGACTGAAATTCTTTATACAGATAATTTTTTGCCTGAAGCAGCTCAATTGAGCAGACACAAGTTTTTATAAAATTTTAGACATAAATGGAAGATTTGAAATAGGCCTATAATTTGCCAGTTCACAATGATCTAGTTGTGGTTTCTTAATAAGAGGCTTAATAACCGCCAGCTTGAATGGTTTTGGGATGTGACCTAAAGACAAAGACGAGTTAATAATATTGAGAAGCGGTTCATCGGCTACAGGTAACAACTCTTTCAGTAATTTAGTGGATACACGAGCTAATAAACATGTTGTTGGTTTAGATACAGTGATAAGTTTGTTTAGTTCTTCCTGTCCTATATTTGTAAAGCACTGCAGTTTATCTTTGGGTACGATGGATGAAACTGAAGTGTTAGACGCTGTAGAATCTACATTCACTATTGTATTTCTGATGTTATCTATTTTATCAGTGAAGAAATTCATATAGTCCTTACTATTAAATGTTGATGGAATATTTGAATAAGGTGGTGTCTGCTATTAATTAATTAATTAATTAATTTAGTCACTGTGGTAAATAGTTGGATTGTTTTGGTTATTTTCAATGAGTTATGCATCAATACTGTATAACTAAGAGATAATCTTAATCACCAACATACCTGGATATGGCAGACAGAGTTCACTTATATTCAGGTGTTGAGTCTTGTTGCTGATGGGATTGTAGATCACACAGCTGTAGCTGTTTTTCTCCTGATATTCCACCTCCAGAGGTAGAGAGAGACTGATGCTGAGATCAGACACACTGATGCTGGACAATAAACTGTTTCCTTTGTACCAGGAGAGAGTCACATGACCCACATTCACCACTGAACACAACAATGAACAATATGATGATGAAGAAGAAGAGCTTTCTCTGGTAATGTTGGGAGTGGGCAGAAGAGCTAAAAAACATTAGTGAAAGAAAAATTCTAAAATTCAGTTTTTGCTTTGGTGTAGTGTGTTTATAATCTGTGAGTTTTATATTTCAGGCATAATGCTGAAATATGACATATAACATACATGAAATATAAAAGAGTCTGGGTACCAGGGTGACTAGTAAATGTTAACATACAGTAAAAACTGTTTAAAAAGTAGCTAGAGTAAACCTGTTGTGTGTGAAGTTGTATATAATTGTACAACTTATTTGCCCCGACTAATTATTTTGTGTTAATCAACAAAGCCACAAATATTAATCGAGTTTAACTTCTAAATATGTTCAGGATGAGACAAATGATCGCCACCTACCATAGACAGAAACACTGAATGTTTTTGATGTCAGTTTTGCTCCATTTATCTCTAGTTGATATTCTCCAGCATGTTCAGTTCTGATGTCTGAGATGGTCAGGGAACCAGTTTGATTATCCAGCTTCAGTCTGTCTCTGAATCTCCCATCAGGAACATCAAATGTTGAAAAGATTTTTTTCTCATTGCTGATTTTAACTATGAGAGACTTTTCAGCTCCAAATGTCCACAGTATATCATCGTCATATTGTATATCAGTTTCACCAGTCTGTAAAGTGACAGAATCTCCCTCCATCACAGACACTGACTGGATTTTATTTTTTTCAGCGGCAAACACACCTGATGAATATACAATAATAGATTAAGACTTCTATTGGTTTACTGAAATCAGCTGTAGTTGGAAATTATACATTATTTGCTTTTTGAATAATACATTTGTATTTTGTTGTTGTTCAATTATTTTTCATATATAAATCAGGTTAAACCCTGACATGCAACATTTCTTTGATGTTTTCAGGCCTGTAAATCACAATGCAAAGTAGATCTTAATTATTACTTTGATTTGAAAGCAATCTTTGATCTATCAGTAGCTTGTAATGCTGTAATTAATTATTAAGCTATAAAAAAAGTTTTCATAACTTACCAGTCAGACTCCACCAGCACAAAGAGAGTAAAATACACATGTGAAACATTTTCTTCAGTTGTTTGGTGAAAGGTCTGAACTAAGAAGACTATCCACTGATAACAGTCAGACTGGTGTGAATCCTCCCACGACAGAGTTTGAACCTCCTATTTTTCATGATCTGAACACATGTTATTTAGTTACATAAAACATTGTTCTGGCTCTTATTAAGACTTTAACCATTTTAATAGTGTTTTATTATTTATATTCTTTAACATTAATAATGTAGTTGTCTGATGTTATGTAATGTTAATTAAATATGTAAATGCAGAAGAACATTGTGTGAATCTTTAATGAATAAATCGTAGAAATTATCTTTTTTGTTTGAACATTTAAATTAATTATCTATATATCGATCAGTGTATGTATGTAAAAACTAAACAGAAACAAAGTTAAAGCAATCTGCAATCTCTCATTGCCAGTCTTACTGAGGTGTGAAACAAGCAGCTCATCTTCTGAGTCAAACTGAAACCTGCTGTGGTGGGTTTTCTTCAGAAGAGTGGATTGATCTGCAGGGCAGACAAGCAGCTTGTATGTGGCCAATTGTTTGATATGTGTTTAGCTTGTAGGTGGAGGGCTTTTTCCTTTCCTTCTGTTATGAACCTCACAGTCTGACGTCCTCTCTACATAAAACTGAGTGTATAAACCAGCCCGTGCCCCACCCCTCTCCTTTTTTTTTTTTTTTTTTTTTTTATACATAGCATTGGCTTCATTGAAAAAAGATGATAATTAGCATCTTATACACAGATACTGTAAACTTTCACTAGCACTTGGGAAACTCGTCCTCCACTCTTAAACCATCTCTGTCTTTCTAAACAACCGGGATAATGGTTTTGGCCAAAATCACACTACACACTAAATCTTACAGTCATTATTTAAGGAAGCCATAAATTCAACATAGTACTATAAAGCTAAAAGTAATTATTCCTTGTAAAAACAGCATTAATGATATTAACATATTATTATAAATTACTTTTGAAAACACTTTTGAAAGTACCTTTTGATGACATTCAGTCAAGGTGAGGAGAGGTGAGTTGTCCAAGTCACAACGTCTAACTACTGGGGTGCCTCAGGGCTCAGTTCTTGGACCACTTCTCTTCTCTGTCTACATGGCATCATTAGGTTCTGTCATTCAGAAACATGGCTTTTCATACCACAGCTATGCTGATGACACTCAACTCTACCTCTCATTCAATCCTGATGATCTGATGGTAGCTATACACATCTCAGCTTGTCTAACAGACATTTCTAGCTGGATGATGGACCATCACCTTCAACTCAACCTTGCCAAACGGAACTGTTTCTGGTTCCAGCAAACCCACCGTTTCATCACAATTCCACCATCAAGTTAGGCACATCAACCATAACTCCTTCAAAAACAGCTAGAAGCCTTGGAGTTATGATTGATGATTAGCTGACTTTCTCAGACCACATTGCTAAAACTGTCCGATCCTGCAGATTTGCTATATTCAACATCAATCAAGCCCTTTCTTTCGGAACATGCTGCACAACTCCTTGTTCAAGCTCTTGAGGGCTGGACTATTGCAATGCTCTCTTGGCAGGTCTTCCAGCCAGTTCTATCAAACATTTACAATTAATCCAGAATGCGGCAGCAATATACATTTTTAATGAGACAAAAAGAATACATGTCACACCTCTGTTTATCAATTTGCACTGGCTACCAATAGCTGCTCACACAAAATTCAAGGCATTGATGTTTGCCTACAAAACTACCACTGGCTCTGCACCCATTTACCTAAATTTGTTACTTCAGACTTATGTGCCTCTAGAAGCCTACATTCTGCAAGTGAACGTTGCTTGATTGTGCCATCCCAAAGAAGCACAAAGTCTCTTTTACTGACTTTTAAATTAAATATTCCTTCCTGGTGGAATGACCTCCCCAACTCAATCTGAGCAGCTGAGTCCTTAGCTATCTTCAAGAATCTGCTTAAAACCCATCTCTTCCACCTTTATTTGAGCCTCTATCTTTAACACTCACTATTCTAATTCTATTCTTAAAAAAAAAAAAAAAAAAAAAAAAAAAAAAATCTAACTACCTTTCTAATCTTTTTAATTCTATTTTCTTCCCATTTATTGTGCAATTATGTGTGTGTATACACACACACACACACACACCTTTTTATTGTATTATTTAAAATCCCATGCTGCGTGTACTGTGTTAACCTGAGACTTGTTATAGCACTTATATATCATTGCTCTTTTTGTTGTTTTTGATTGTTTCCACTGTCTTCATTTGTAAGTTGCTTTGGATAAAAGCGTCTGCTAAATGAAAAAAATGTAAATGTAAGTACCTTCAAAACTTCATGGCGCTGGTTACTGACGTCATCACTGCCGCAAGTTTAGGTCTTGATTTATCAATAATCAATAATCAAATATAAATTACAATTATTTTTCAAGAATACAAACTTCTCTTAACACAGTTAACACTAGCTGTTCTTAAGTTAAAGTCAAAAGTTGTATTTGTTAACAGTAGTTAATGCACTAGTGTCTGTGTTAATGGATGGCGCAGAAGCAGTGGCTTTGATTATTAACCATAGACAGTAAAAGAAATGGACACATGCAACCCCATTGGATTCAACGGACTCAAACTGAGCTTGATGACATACATGTCACGTGAGCAACCTGTCTGACAACTGCAAGTCTTCTAATAGCTTTGCCAAGGGAAATCTGAAACTTGCACCCACAGAAAAAAGTGTCTGCTAAATGCATAAATTTAATTTACCTTTTTAAAGCTTCTATGACATCATCTATTATTCAGTTTGAATATAAGAGCCACAACGAGTTTGTGTGCAGCAATGCCCACTGCTCTGTGTGTGTGTTTGTGTGTTCGTGTGTGTGTACACACACACACACACACACACACATACACACACACACTTTGAATGGGTTAAATGCAGAGTACAACTTCTGAGTATGGGTCACCACACTTGGCTGTACAGTATGTCACTTTAATCAAGTAAATAAAATACAGTGTACATGCCATGTTATATTTTAGATACTCTTTGAGTATGGTACAATTTTTTTTTTTGTTTCCACAAAACATTTTACATACTCTTGAAGATTTATTTAGGTCTTGTCTCAGACCCAATCTCTCTGGTCTCGTTCTTGACTCGGACTAAACCCTTTCTGAACTCGGTTTTGCCTGAGAGAGAAAAATAAATATTTGACTAAACCACTAAATTATCAAATTAAAAAATGAGTCAGAAGTGTTTAGTAACCTTATTTTAAGTGACATTAACCAGTTAAGCAAACAGACAACATTTATTTAGCTTTCAGTTTCAGTCACCAATTCAAGTAAAAAAAAAAAAATAGATGGCTAGATAGATAGATCTTGGTCTGAATAGAAAGCTGTGAAGACGCCCTTCTTTCCAAGACCATAGTATCTACAGCCATCACACATCTGCTGAGCTCCAACCTCACATCTGGACTGACAGACTTCCAGTCAACAATACCTACACAATAGAAAAAAAAAAACAAATGTTGAGAGATTCAAACAAAAAGTAACCAATAAGTAGAACAAAATAAAAAATAAAAAAGACTGCAGGTGTTGTCACTAGTGGAAGCGCAAGAGTCTGAGAGTGCAAGTCTGCAGCCAGACCCTTCTATTATAATACAACTGTGCTGCTGACTCTTCATTGAGTACCAAAAGTACATATGCTTCCTGTACATGGTTTCTAAAAGGATGGAAACACAAAAAAAGTTGAATGCCACTTATCTATACCACAGGTTATACTAAAATTTGGTTAATGTGCATGTACAACTCCAACATGTTGGGTTAACTTCAAAAGAGTGATTGTGCTTCGAGTGCACTTTGGGCAATGGTACAGTCGAGGCATAAGGATCTAATAAAAGAGGCAAATCATTCAGAGGAAGGTTACTGGCGGTGCTTGTCTCCATCTTCTAATGTTGACAGTGTGACTCTGAAGGAAAGTCAGTGTCTTTCTCAGGTGTGGTGGATATGCAATGTTGAAAACAGAATAGATCCAGAAGGCTGTTATGAAGGCTTCATCAAGGCTGGTGCACTGGCACACATCTGTTCCATCTTCTGTCACCACACTGAGACCTCGAACTATGATTGCCATTTTACAGTCAGTATCCATCAGGTGTGTGGTAGGAAAGGGTGTAAATGGTCCCCCTACATAAAAATTTAAAATAAAAACATACATAAATAATAATAATAATAATAAAGAGGGAAAAAATGAAAACACTTTTCAAATTCATTAGATTCTGTTGGATCCTCTTTGGCTCAGACAGTGTAGCTATTGCAGAACTGCAGAAAGAATCAGAAGCTAATGTATAAGGTTCCCAATATACAGTGCATTTCATGTTCTTGTATACACTGATAAATCTTGCATTGTTTTTAAAATGATTGTTTTACATTTTTAACAGATGGGCTAAAAGGGTACAGAAGAATAAAATATTACCTGAAAAGATTTGAAACAAGATATATATATATATATTTTTTTTTTTTTACTGTACTCACTCCAGCAGGTGTCCTTTAAGTATGTGTATTTTGAGTACATCCTCCACAGGCATTCCTTCCGTGCTTTCTCAGCGTCTCCAGGAGAATGTTTCTGTCGTGTGGTCTTTGACAGTCCATGTGTCTGGATGTGTTTCTGATACTCACTTTATAACACATTCACATGTGCCTCAACAGACACTGAATCCTCCCCAACACAAGCTTCCTTCATCAGAACAACAGAAACAGATCATGCTTAGACCGTGTCGGATATGAAAAACATCTAAATATTACTGAACAAGGTGCTTTAGATATAAAAAATTATAAAAACATTGAACTGCATAAACATTAAGATGATGGTCAGGCAGTGAAAAAGTGGAGTACATACAGTACAAAAAAAATTTAAATATCTGTAGAACAGTCTCTTCCTTACATTGACCTGCACTAAGTGAAAATGTCAAATTGATTAATAGTGCAAAAATAAATTATGCATATGGCAGTGTGCTTACATATGCTATAATAACCTGCAAAATGTACATTTTCTATAAGCAGAGTTGAGAAAACCTGTATTATTTTCTTGTAATTTATTAAAAGAAGTTACACCGCCATCTTGTTCCGAATTAACTGACTTGAATATACTCGACGTCGTAATTACGACTTGTCAATAAGTACAAACTTCCCAGGAGGACTTGAACCATAGATTGTATAAAAACGACTTGAACTCAGCCTTAAGCCGCCTTTCCACTGCACACGAAATTCGGACACGATTGTCGCATTTCTCCCTCTAGCGGCAGTCGCGCAGAACTTTCAAACTGGTCGTGCAGCAACCGTTTACCTTGGCATATTCACCATGGTAAAATTAATAATTTTGATGAACATAGTTAATTTATGAATGCATCGTCACAAATCAGGTGACCCCCAAAATAAAAACAGTAGGTTTTATGGGGCTAATCAACGTAAATAATGGTTTAATAATTATTAAATAATTATTTCTGCCATAAGTATTATAAACCACCATTTTACAGAAATAGTGTTTAAAGGATAATGTTAATGTTAACAAAATATTGGTAATTCTGACCTCGCACCGATAGTTTTGATTAGAATACATCACATCCGGTCAGGCGTTCGCATACGGTCTAGTCGCAGAAGTTCAAATATTTGAACGTTTTGTTTTTGTTTTGTTTTTTTGTTTTTTTACAAATTGTACAAGGGATACAGGATCAAACACAAAAAAATAAATTAAAAATAATACAATACACTCAGAGTAAAGCAAGGCAGTAGATAAGGGATAGTCTACGAAAAAAAAAAACAATTCACAAAAGATTAATAGACATTACAAATACAAAAGATGAATAAAATTAAATAGAAATAAATAACATTGGGAATACACAAATAAATAATAAATCTTCAGAAATTCAGGAAGTAACTTATAATAAACCATAATTTCTTTAAGCAGCAAAGAAGTTTTAGCAGCTTTCTTATTAGCTGATAAACAATGAGAGTCATAAAATAATTTTAGATCAACACAAAAAAGTTTAAAATTGGGCTTCGAAAAAGTTACTTTACACTTATGAAGATGAAACTCGCCACATAAAGTAAGCAATTTTGATCTGTCATCCATCTCCTTTGACCCGGTGTCCCAAATCAAAAACAGCACATTCACAACCTCAAATGTAAAGAGTTTGTAATAAGCAGAAAATATAAGCCAGGCTACTTTTTTCCAGAACTCTTTTGCATAATCACATTCAAAAAAACAGATGTGGTATTGTTTCAAGATTAGAGTTACAGAATGTGCAGTGAGAAGATATGTTGAACTTAAATTTAGAAAGGAGAGAGTTACAGGGATAGTAATTATGTAGAATTTTAAAGTGAAGCTCTTTCCACTTGTTAGGTAACAGAAACTTATTAATACCAGTCCATATATTAATTGTAGAAAGAGAAGGATCATTCAATTTCCATTTGAAAAAAGCTTTGGGATGATAGCTAAACTTCCTAATAAGACATTTTCCAAAGGTTATTACATTTGACATTGGAAAGCTCCAAACCTCCAATAGACAATTGGGGCTTTTCACAAATGGATACTCTGTAGCGACAGAATGACCTCACCATATGCAAAAGTTTAGGTGAAATAAAATTAGTAACCCAGTTATACACTTTAGATGATGAATCTACTCCAAAAAGGTTGATAAATTCACTGTAGGAATAAAAGCTATACCATCCTTATTCAATAAATCCAAAATAAAAATAACACCTTTGTCATTTAACCCAGTCCTTAATAAAGATAGATTTGTTTCCACGCAGCACATTCTGATTGTTCCATACAATACTCCTATGAGGGGAGAAATTGTGGCAAAAGGCAAGCTTACAGGCCTCCAAGGCTTGCTATATTTGAACGTATCCGAGGCTCAAATCGGATCCGAAATTTCCGCATACGCATGTGATCGGAACTCCACGCAGCTCCAGCATTACTTTCCATTGGAAATGAATGACTTCCGGTCTGTCGCTTGTCGTTCGTCGGAGACAGTGGAAAGGCGGCTTTAGGGAGGCTCCTACGCGTTTACGTCACCGCGCTGTAGTGCTTTCACTTTCACTCGCGAAAGGTCGTACTGTTTAGTAAAAAGCAACATGTCACTTTACAAAAGTCAGCTTTTTTCGAAAACCTGGGGAAAATGAAGATTGTCTTTATTTCGCTTCTCGTATTGTTCTGGTGTTTACTCGACCATGGTAAGACATCATTTATCTCTTTCGGTGTTCTTGTGCTAAACGCAAAGTGCGGTCAAACGGTCATGTTTTCGGTAACAAAATACTATTAAACATACGTAGCTTGTCACAACAACAGCTGTCAGATTTCATATAGCGCCTGTTTACACCTCACTTAATGCGTTATTTTCTCTGATCGGACTTCCAATCGAAAAAAAGTCAAGACGCTCTCTAAAACACTTTCGATTCTGTAAGAAAGAAAAAAAAAAACAACTATAACAAGTTTAAATTCGAATTTATTGTGGAGCAACAACATCTTTAACAAATGCGGGGCTCAGTTTATTTGCTGGTGGTTCAATTCGAATGTAATCAGGGCTGGATTCACTGTAAACCCTAATGTTGCCTTGACTTAAAAAATCAAGTAATGTTGACTAAACATTACTTAAAATTTTGCATTTTGGCCCTGTCACTTAAAAATATGAGTTAATTTAACTAATTTACCTTAAAAATGCATAAACTTAAGATTTCAAGTGTTGTGAGCTCAAAATCATGAGTAATCCTTTCGAAAAACTCAACGTCACTCTGTTCTTCCTTTAATGTGATTGGCCATGGGAGAAATTCTGCCTAGCAACAAGAGAACAAAAGCACTGATTGGTGGGTTACAAAATTCGTCCTTTTGGTCTGTTTGGTTGCTGAACTACAATTCAAGAGGAAGTTTTTCTTTGTGTACTATGTTCGGTGACTAAAATTATGTAGATATAAAGTTGTTTTGCATGATTTCTACTGGTGAAATATGTTAATTTAAATCCTTGTGGTACGTGATTTTGAGATGATTATTGAAACTACAACTTAAGTATTTGATGAAGTGGCCCAATCGTTTTCCTTTGAGGGAAAGAACATGGCAGCTAAAGTTACTGCTTAACTCGTTAGATCGAAAACCCTAATAAGTTGAATGAACTAAATTGATTGAGTAAACTCATTGCCTCAATTTAATTGAGTAATGGCGTCCCTCAAAACTTACATATTTAAGTTTATTTAACTTGACGGTTTTGTAGATTGTACACTGAAAACCCTAATAAGTTGAATGAACTAAATTGATTGAGTAAACTCGTTGCCTCAATTTAATTGAGTAATGGAGTCTCCCAAAACTTACATATTTAAGTTTATTTAACTTGACGGTTTTGTAGATTGTACTTAAATGACTCAGTTCACCAAACTTGATGCTTATTTAATGTACTTAAACAATTATGTTCACTTAACTTGGTACTAATTTCAAGTGTACTTACATATTTAAGTTAACTCAACATGTAAATTTAACTGAAAATGATGTTCTTATTTTTGACAGCACACTGAAGTAAAACAAATAACAGCATATTTTGACTTTGACCTTTTGACAAACTGTCACTATATTTATGAAAATACAGTAAACCCTATACTGCACTTTAAAAAAAAAGAAAAAAAAGTATTTTTATGTCTTTGCAGACATTGAAAAGACATCCACTGAGGAGAGAAAGTTTTTATGACGTCTTTTTTAAATGTTTTTTATGTCTTCTGTACATCCGATATAGATGTTCACATATCCTCCTTACAAGGTTCTGTGACTTTATTTCTGTCAGACATCTAGAGAAGCTCTTATTGAGAATTAACAGAGGTTTAAATGTGCATACTTGATTCATTTGAAGTCACCATTGTGGTGGAAAATGTTTGGTTTAGTTGGGATCTTGGTCCAGATACTTCTTATGTTCGCTTGTGTCTTGCTGCTATAACAGTATATTTTAAAATGCTGTTTTTGTGGTGAAGAAAGACAAAGTTTAAAAGAGCTCAGGTGTTATCAGCTCTTTGTTGGTGTTAGCTTGTCTCTTGCTGCTGTAACTTGTGTGTTGTAAAACACTGTTACTGTGGCAAAGAGAGTTGAGATCTAACATACACATATCTTGCTTTTAATGGTGACTAATTATAGTAAAATAAAATGTATTGCTGCAACTATGGATATACTTTTATGGATATAAACTTTGTAGATAAAACAATGTACGTACTTTTAGAAAACCGATCATGTCGTCACAAACAGACATCAAGATTTTGGATATGCATCACATCAATGGTGACAATCAGAACAAAAAAGGCTGGAAAATTAGGATGAGTTTGTGCTATGGAGCTCTTTTGTTTGTCACCATTATTGTGATGCATATGCTACATCTAGAAGTCTGTGTGTGTGAGTACTTGATTGAATCTTTTACTCAAATTATTTAAAACACATTCATTTCATCCATCTTTAAAATAAGTATTTTACTCCTGGTGCCTGTTAAAAATATCAATCAAAACGTATTTTATGATCTCAAATACATATTATGTGATGACTTTCCCATCAACAAAAAAACATCAAATAACACCTGAGCTCATTTAAATTTGTCTTTTTTTCACCACAAAAACAGCAGCAAGAGACAAATTAACACAAGAAGTAACTGGACCGAGATCCCAACTAAACCAAACACTTTCCACCACAATGGTGACTTCAAATGAATCATGTATCAACATTTAAACCTCTGAGGGATTTAGGTAGTCTACAAAACCGTCAAGTTAAATGAACTTAAATATGTAAGTTTTGGGAGACTCCATTACTCAATTAAATTGAGGCAACAAGTTTACTCAATAAATTTAGTTCAGTCAACTTATTAGGGTTTTCAGTGTTGGTAATCGAGGTAGGCCTACCGGAAGGGGCCGACAGAATGAGTTTTCGTTTGTTTAAGTGTTTAAGAAGCTCAATTTCTAAGAGAATTGAATAAAACAAATTTGGTGTCTATATAATTTTGTTTTATTCAATATATATATATATATATATATATATATATATATATATAGTATATATATATATATATATATATATATATATATATATATATATATATATATATATAGTATCCAGCTATACAATACATGACATGGCATACAGCCAAGTATGGTGATTCATACATGGAACTGGTGTTCTGCATTTAACCCACCCAAAGTAAACACACACCCGGAGCAGTGAGCAGCTATTTATGCTGCGGCATCCAGGGAGTAGTTGGGGGTTCAGTGCCTTGCTCAAGGGGCCCTAATTTTTTTATTTATTTTTTTACTGAAGGTGGAGAGAGCACTGTACATTCACTTCCCCCACCTACAATTCCTGCTGGCCTGAGACTCAAACTCACAACCTTTGGTTTACGAGTACGTCTCTCTAACATTAGGCCACGACTTCCCCACCATTTAGGTGTGTTTTTAAGCATGGCTGCTGGCTTGAGCTAGTCATGAGTAGGCCTGTCACAATTAAAAAAAGAATTGTTGTGCAATATATTGCCCCACAAATAATTATATCTATATATTTTTTATTATTATTATTATTTTAGTTTGTGCCACAGAATATATAATGATAATGTAACGGCATAATGCAAGAAGGCCCACATGCATCTAAATGACAAACTTATTTTTTTTTTTTAAGATAATTTAGATCATGAAAATCAAGTAGGCTATCTAAATATTATATATCTAAATAAAATAAAACCCTAATAAATATTAAATAAACATTTTCTAGCAAAGAGTGCAAAGTAACAAGAATAAAACAAACAAAAAAGGTGTATAGAGATTTTTCCATCTACAGATTTTTATTTTCCTGACCTTCTTTTCTCTGTAAATTAAGGGTGCACTGTATTGCTATTGCTATAAATTTCTACTTAGCAGTCAGATGTTATTATTTTTATTACATTTGAATAAGTAAAAAATAATTAAATTAAATAATTTAATTTGAAATTAAAAATAAGGAGCGATATACTGCGTCACAAAAAATTATTGAGGTCATGTAAATATATTGCGCAATAAGGCCATAATCATGAGCTGGTCATGAGCAGGAGCTAGTTGTGTAGGACCAGCTTAAACCAGCAGTCATGCTTCAAAACATCCCTAACCAGCATATGCTGTTTTTTTTTTTTTTCAATAGGGTCTTTAACATTCATATTGCTGACGTACTTGTGCTATCTGAGTTCTTCCAAATGAATACAAATGTAAATGAAAACATGAAATAAAAACAATGTTTTCTTCATTCTATCTTAATGTTGTGGAAACAGCACAATTTTAAAGGTCTCATTTTACGTGTTTTTGAAGCTTTGATTGTGTTTGCAGTGTGCAATATAATATGTCCATGTTTCGCGTGTAAAAAAAAAACAGTATTTTTTACACAATTCACCTATCTGTATACTGCTGTTTTCACTGTCATAAAAACAGGCTGATGACTGACTTGTTCTATAAAGTCCCTCCTTCAGAAATACGTAATGAGTTGTGATTGGGCCAGCGGTTCCTGTGTTGTGATTCGACAGCAGCTTAGCGCAGGCTGCCCTCTTGGAAACGCGATTGGGCTAGTTTTGGATTAGTTTTGAGAAGCAAGTGGGCAGGAGCATGTGCTGGAGATGTCCTTTGAGGGCAGTTCCTGTGAGGGCAATCACAGGAGCGTTTTTACTGACGAGATGCGCATGAAAATCGCATTCATTTTTTTTGCACAGCCCTAACATCTATTTAACAAAGCTAAACAGTGTTGCCCTTTGTGTAATAAGTTACAGAAACTGTTAAACGCACCAACTTAAATAATAAAATACACTTACCGGTTGTGGTCCATAAACAACGCCTTCTCCAGACAAAGAGGGAACTGCTCCATCTTTCAAGAATAATCTTTGTGCGAATCCGGCATTAAACTGATTGAGATTGAGCAAGCTGTCCTCAGCAAAATGTGCTGCACATAGTTTTACATGTGCATTTTAATTTTCGGGAACCGAGTTAAACATAAATTTTAACCATTAATCTCTAAGTACAGCGTCCCTGGGAAGGTCAAACAAAGATGATTGGACACAGAGATGAAAAAAGCAGCGTTTCGCTGACATGGCGACAAACACAAACGCAGCTGTTCCTTCTACTCCGTCGGAGCGCAACAAGACCATGCCCCTTTTTTGTGTATTCCTGTGGGCGGAGGTTAGACAAAAAACTGTTTTAGTGATGTCATTACTGCAGGAACTAGAGGGGTGTAGTCCAAACGGGTCGTTCGATGTAGGCGAATTCTGTTAAATAAAATATCTTGCTTGGCATTGAACTTTGAGCTTTACAATTTTACAGATATTATTTATACTCTAACAACAACATTACACACTAACTAAAGTTTAAAACATGGGATCATGAAGAACGGGACCTTTAATAAAGTTCAATATATACATTTATGGGAAAATGTTAAACTATTTAATATTCAGAAGAGATAATATTATGTTTACACACACATTTGCTGAATATGCAAGTGACAAAATGATTGTGACAATGACTTCACAGGACTCAAACTACTCAAACGCTGAAAACATTCACTGATGCTCAAGAAGGAAACACAATGCATATATTGCATAGAAGATACATAATATATTTATGCATTTAGCAGAAGTCAAAAGTAGCTACAATTTACCCTGAACATCCAGTTAAAAAGAGGCTCTTAATTAGTGCTGTCAAACGATTAATCACGATTAATCGCATCCAAAGTAACTCTTAATGCATTTTTTCATTTATTTATTGAGGAGTAGTAAATGTTTTCACCCTTTGTATTAGTTGCGTATAAATCTCTCAGTCATCATTAGTGTGAAAAGATGCATCTCAGAATCATACTGTAAATCGGTTAGCAAAAATGTATATTGGTTGACAACTACTCGGGACAAACTGGGCCACATGAGCAACTAGTCACTGATTATCTGGGCAACAATGTAATTAAGAATCGTATGTGCTTTTGAACTGATTCATTAGTGTCAATTAAATTGTTTTATCTAGTGAACTGTATGTAAATATCTGTTATGTTAAAAATGTTATACAGTAGGACAAGCACTAAATCAAACAAAAATAACATGCAAATTTTTTTATGAATAAAACTGTGCATATCCTGTGCAAGGATTATGTAAATTTGTGCCCAAACTGTATATTAATCGTGATGTGTGTTGTATGATGTTCATAAGGTTGATAAAAATCAAAATCAATGAGACTCATGGATTAACCTTGCAAAAGTGTTCATACCCCTTAATATTTTCCTGTTTTATTGCCTTATTTTATGGTATTATATTAACCCCCCCCCCCCCACACACACACACACACACACACATCAACTACACTCTATACACCATGATGACAATGCAAACATGTGATTTGTGTCAACACTAAAATTTTCGACATTTGTGCAGAGCACTGTGATGAGCACTGTCTGGTTCTCCATACATGATGTTGGGAATTTTTGTCAGTTTTTAGACCTTTTATTGAGGGGTGTGTGCTTTTACAAATCATACCCATTCAGTTGAATTTGCCACACTAACATCCACTCGAAGTGTAGTAACATCTACAAGCGATAAAAAAGCTCCTGAGCTAAATTTCAAGTGTCACAGAAAAGGATCTTAATTAATGCAATATGTTTTTTTTCTTCTTCTTTTTCATTATGGTGCATGGAGTGTAGATTGACATAGAACATTAGCCAGCAACAAAAAGCAGGAACAAATGAAGGGATATGAATACTTTGACAAGGACCTGTATTTATCTACCCTCTTTATCATCTGTAGAATAAAATGTTTACAGCACTTCACTGCTGTATCATTTTGATTGGCTTATGATTAACAGTCCATTTCTTCTTTAGGTGTATCTGGTGTTGGTCCAGATGGAGTGGGGGTGAATGTGATGGAGGGAGATTCAGTCACTCTAAACACTAGCGTTAAAACAAACCAAAAAGAAAAGATTAGATGGTATTTCGGTGACACTCGCATCGCTGAAATCAGTGGAGATCTCAGTAAGATCTGTACAGATGTTCAGTGTAATAAAGGTACTGAGAGATTCAGAGGCAGACTGAAGCTGGATCATCAGACTGGATCTCTGACCATCACAAACACCAGAACCACTGACTCTGGAGATTATACACTAAAAATCAGCAACAGTAACAACAGCGACATTGGCAAAACCTTCTCTGTTGCCTTCCATGGTGAGTCATTAAGTTTAAAAGCAAGTATTGTACATTTAAATCACAAAAGCAATCTGTTTAGTGATGTGTTTAGATTTGAAGGGTGGTGACAGCCACCTTGGAAAATAAAATAAAGAAAGAATCACCTCTATTACCCCCTCAAATTCAATATGTATGATGATTAAGGAACTGTAAACAGTAATTTGCCAATCAGAAAAAGCATGCTCATATTCAAGCAAACTTTCATTATTTTCCATCCTGTTCAAAATGGCCAAGAGAATGAAGTGCATCTTTTGGCATTATTTAAATTTAAGAGATTAGCAAAAGGCAATAATCCCAGTGAAGTTAACAGTAGTGCCCCTGTGTGCATAAAGTACCATCTTATGTAAAGAATTTGCTTGCTTACAAAACTTGTAAGAAAATTACTTGACTTGAATTTATAACAACTGTAATTTACTTTTATTTTTTTATTTAAATGTAATATTTGTATATAAAGTGTTAAATAAATTGCTACATGCAAGCCATGGAACCAGCAGCATCAGTGACCAGAGTCTGTGCAGTTCACAGAAATAGTGTTCCAAATAGAGAGTAAGAGAATCACCCAAATAATTTATTTTGGAATATTCATATTTGTCATAATGAGATTTGCTGTATGTACAATTCAGGATATCAACACTTCAAAAGGGAAAGGCATTTAAACCTGTTCGTTAAAATACAGTATATATATATATATATATATATATATATATATATATATATAGTATATATATATATACAGTATATATATATACAGTATATATACAGTATATAGAGAGAGAGAGGGAGAGAGAATATTGTAAAAAAAAAAAAAAAACCCGATAAGCATATATATATATATATATATATATATATATATATATATATATATATATATATATATATTTACGACAACATTTTAATGCCACATTGAAAAAATATTGTATTCGACTCTATTCTCGCAATATTTCGACTTTATACACTAAATATTTTAATTTTATTCTCGAAACATTTCAACTTTATTCCTCGTAATATTTCTACTTTATTCTTGAAACGTTTTGACTTTACTTTCGTAATAATTTGACTTTATTCATCTAATATTTCAGTTTTATTCTCAAAACATTTAGACTTTATTCTTGTAATATTTCGACTTTATACTCAAAATATTTAGACTTTATTCTCGTAATATTTAGACTTTATTCACAAAATATTTTTATTTAATTCTCAAAACATTTCAACTTTATTGCTGTAATATTTTGATTTTATTCTTGAAACATTTCGACTTGTAGGCTTGACTTCACTTGACTCTTAAATCATCATCAGTTCACCTAATTTATCAGGATTTAGTTTCAAATTTTCTACCTCTGTGTTCAGTCTGACTTAAATTGTAGGTGTTTATTGAATGAAATTGTGGAAATAATAAAAAAAACTGATCATAATGTTTGTTGTGTTTTAATTAAATACCTGATTATTCCGAACTTACTATACTTCAATTCAATTCAATTTAAGTTTATTTGTGTAGCGCTTTTTACAATACAAATCATTACAAAGCAACTTTACAGAAAATTACTTTTCTACAATATTTAGTAGTAGCTTATAAGTGGTGACTGGATTTTTCAGAAAAATTAATACAAGACGTAGTCAGCCAGACGAAGAACATTATTAATATTATTAATTAATAATTATTATATGACGCAGTCACACTTGTAGCAATATTTGTTAGTTCTGTTGTTGATTCAGGGTTAGCATCATCTGAGGTCCTCTGATGCTCAGCATCATCTCTTCTCAGGTGTTCTGGATCCAGACTGGAGCTTGTGTAAATTATAGTTACAAAACATAGAAACAAATAGAGAAATCAATAGCATAGCTGCTGTTCCAACAAAGTAAAATTAATTAGTTTAACCCAAGCTAAAGAATAAGAATGCGCATTTGATCAGATGCAACTACACTCACAATTTAAGAGATACATTATTTGAATGATTGGTGAAAGAGATGCGTTTTTAATCTAGATTTAAACAGAGAGAGTGTGTCTGAACCCCGAACATTATCAGGAAGGCTATTCCAGAGTTTGGGAGCCAAATGTGAGAAAGCTCTACCTCCTTCAGTGGACTGCTATCCTAGGAACTACCAAAAGTCCAGCGCTTTGTGACCTCAGGGTGCGTGATGGATTGTAGCGTGGTAGAAGGCTAGTTAGGTACGCAGGAGCTAAACCATTTAGGGCCTTATAGGTAAGTAATGATAATTTGTAACTGATACGGAATAGGTAGCCAATGCAGAGACTGTAAAATTGGGGTAATAAGATCATATTTTCTTGACCTGGTAAGGACTCTAGCTGCTGCATTTTGGACTACATGTACCGTATTTTCCGAACTATAAGTCACACTTTTTTTCATAGTTTGGCTGGTCCTGCGACTTATAGTCAGGTGCGACTTGTTTATCAAAATTAATTTGGCATGAACCAAGAGAAATGAACTAAGAGAAATGAACCAAGAGAAAACATTATCGTCTACAGCCGCCAGAGGGCACTCTATGCTGCCAGAGATGCTGCTCAGTGCTCCTGTAGTCTACAGCAGCATAGAGCGCCCTCACGCAGCTGTAGACGGTAATGTTTTCTCTTGGTTCTTGGTTCTAAATAAATGCAACTTATAGTCCAGTGCGACTTATATATGTTTTTTTTTCCTCATCATGACGTATTTTGGGACTGATGTGACTTATACTCAGGTGCGAATTATAGTCCGAAAAATACAGGAGCTTGTTTATTAAAGATGCAGGACAACCACCTAGAAGTGCATTACAATAGTCCAGTCTAGAGGTCATGAATGCATGAACTAGCTTTTCTGCATCAGAAACATGTAACATGTTTCTTAGCTTGGCAATGTTTCTAAGATGGAAGAATGCAGTTTTTATAACATGGGAAATATGATTTTCAAAAGACAAGTTGCTGTCTAATATAACACCCAGATTTTTGACTGTAGAGGAAGTAACAGTACATCCGTTTTGTTGCAAATTGTAATGTAATAAATAACAAGATTCTGTGTACTGTTTTTTTTTTTTTTTGGATTAATAAGTCTGTTTTATCCAAATTTAATAAGAGAAAATTATTGGTCATCCAATCTTTTACATTTTTAACAGACTCTGTAGAAATTTAGAAGTTTCATCTGGTCTCGTTGAGATATATAGCTGAGTATCATCAGCATAGCAGTGGAAGCTAATTCTGTATTTTCTAATAATATTACCAAGGGGAAACATGTATATTGAAAATAGAAGGGGACCTAGGACGGATCCTTGTGGCACTCCATATTTTACTGGTGATAAATGAGATTACTCCCCATTTAAATAAACAAGATGATAGCGATCAGACAGGTAGGATCGAAACCATCTTAAAGCCTGCCCTTGAATACCTGTATAGTTTTGTAATCTATCTATGAGTATGTCATGATCTATGGTGTCGAACGCAGCACTAAAATCAAGTAAGACTAGAAATGAGATGCAGCCTTGTTCTGACGCAAGGAGCAGGTCATTTGTAATTTTAACAAGTGCAGTTTCTGTGTTATGGGGGGGCCTGAAACCCGACTGATATTCTTCATACAGATCATTTTTTTGCAGGAAGGAGCTCAAGTGAGCAGACACAACTTTTTCTAAAATTTTTGACATAAATGGAAGATTTGAAATGGGCCTATAATTTGCCAGTACACTAGGATCTAGTTTTGGTTTCTTAATAAGAGGCTTAATAACCGGCAGCTTGAATGGTTTTGGGACGTGACCTAAAGATAACGACGAGTTAATGATATTGAGAAGCTGTTCTTCGGCTACGGGTAACAAGTATTTCAGTAATTTAGTGGGTACAGGATCTAATAAACATGTTGTTGGTTTAGATACAGTGATAAGTTTATTTAGCTCTTCCTGTTCTATAGTTGTAAAGCACTGCAGTTTATCTTTGGGGGCGATGGATGAAACTGAAGTGTTAGACGCTGTAGACTCTACATTCGCTATTGTATTTCTAATGTTATCTATTTTATCAGTGAATAAATTCATAAAGTCATTACTATAATTCCAATTATCCATTCACAGGAGACCATTCTTGATACTTCTATGTCATGTCCAGGGGGGAAGGAGGGAGCCTAAGCATGGGTGAAGGGACAGATGAGAAAATGTTAATGTGTGTTATGACAGTTCCTGAGTTTCGGCTTCACAAGGAGTTAATTTCATAAGGAAATAATTTCACAATTTCCTTACAATCTGTAGAAAAACATTATGCATCAGAATAAACTGTACATTTCTTCTTCAGGTGTGTCTGGTGTCATTCCAGACAGAGTGTCAGTGTTTGCAATGGAGGAAGATTCAGTCACTCTACACACTGATGTTAAAGCAAACCAACAAAACAGAATCAGATGGTATTTTGGTGACACTCGCATCGCTCAAATCAATGGAGATCTCAGTTTTATCTGTACAGATGTTGAGTGTAATAAAGGTACTGAGAGATTCAGAGACAGACTGAAGCTGGACAATCAGACTGGATCTCTGACCATCATGAACATCACAACCAATGACTCTGGAGATTATCAACTAAAGATCAGCAGTAAAAAGAACAACGAGAGTATTAAGAGTTTCATTTTCGCTGTTCATGGTGAGTTAGTATGTTTAATAGAAAGTCTTGTTCATGTAAATCAAATGAATGTGTTGTTAGGGATCATTTTGCAGTGACAATCAGAGGTGTTTTTCTTTTTACTTGTGTATTAATTGACATACAGTATATACGTAATTTATTTAAAAAAATATTACTGTTGAAATAGAATTTGTAGACAGGAGTAGGATTTTTTTTTTAGAAGTTTCATCAGTTTTGTTCTGGTAAAGATGTCAAAGATGTAAAGATTCTTCAATCAGCTGAGTTGGTTTGTGTTCCAGGTGTTTTTGCTGCTGAACGAAATGAAATGAAGAGAAAGTCAGTGACGGAGGGAGAATCTGTTACTTTAGATCCTTGCGAAGTAAAAAACCCAGATGATTTGATGACATGGTATTTTAATAGCATGTATATGGCCAAAGTCAATAGAGATCTCAGTTATATCTGTACAGACAATCAGTGTACTGAGAGATTCAGAGACAGACTGAAGCTGGATCATCAGACTGGATCTCTGACCATCATGAAAACCAGAACCAAAGACTCTGGACTTTATGAACTACAGATCAACAGCTGCAGATTCAGCATCAGCAGGAGCTTCAGTGTTACTGTAACTGGTGTTACTGTTACTGGTGAGTGAAACGTAGGCCTCACCAATGACTCCATCTATCAAATGTCTGTCCGTATCAAACAACTGTTCACTGAAAGTAGAAATGTGTAAATATCAAAGTATTGGAGTTGATTAACAGTTGATCTCTTGTAATAATGACTGTCTGTCTTTAGGTGGTTCAGATCCAAGGCCAGCTTCAGCTGCAGAAATATGTGCTGCCGTTATTGGGAGTGTTATTGTAGGTGCTCTGCTGGTGGCTGGTGTGATTTACCGCTACAGAAAATATACACAAGATGGCAAGTATTATGTTCAGCTAACTGTCCAAGTTGAAATTATGAGATTTATTGTATAAATATAATCTTTAAAAAGATGTTCAAGTATGTGTTTCTATCTTAATTGATCAAATTAAGAATGTGTTATTGATCAAACAGGAACTCCAGGGCCACACAGTGATCAGCAGGTAAGATACAGTGAGCACAGAATCTGTCTGTTTGCAAATCTGGCTTTGAATTTATAACACTGAGATCTGTAAGTGGTGTGTATCGCTGTGCTTCATTTGGAAATAATTACATAGAAACACTAATAACACCTGCCTAATGTGAGAGAGCACTGCTCTTTGCTGTTTTACTGCCGAAAAAAACTTGTTTACATTCAGAAAACATTATCTTTCTTTTTATGTGTTAATCAGAATGGGATTCAAATGCAAGATGAGGTGGCCCCATATCCAGTCCAAGATCCATTATTGTCCACTGACATCCCCTAATCAGGATGGTGCTTCACCAGGGACTAATGGGACATCACGATTACATCATTTAAATATTTCCACTGAAAGGGAACATAAAGAGAAGGAAGATGAGAAATGATAAAGGGGAACTGGAAGAAGATTGGCTGAAATTCTCATCACTCACAGAGAAATATTGCCATGATACCAGCACTTGAAGTTTATGTCATTATTTAAATGGCTTTGTTTACTCTAAACGGGTGTTTTTATTATTTATTGATTTTTATTGTATTTTATAAGGAATTCTTGAGAAATGAATTCAAAGTCCACAATGATGTTTGATCGTTTGGTTAAAAAAGTGTGGTTAGAAAGGTGGTTCAAATCCAGCAAAGTTTTTTCCATGTACCTGTATATCATCGTTGTGTTGATCAAACTTTATATCTCAGGAACTGAATTTGTAGTACACTAACTGCACTGAAAGACACTGTGGAGAGAAGCAGATGCAAAATGACAAATATGTTTTATAATTCAGTTTTTTCAAGGCTAATTGCAACGTGTAAAAGAAAAATATTGTTTTATACACTATAATAGTATGTGACTTACAAGCTGCTCCTCAAACTGTGTACTGGTGTTCAGCTTCTGAATTAAGGTTTTTTTTTTTTTTTTTTTTTTTTTTACATTTAATGTTTAGTGATAGAAAATGACATGTCTTATAGATTTCAGATGTTTGCTAAATCCACTGAACGTCCTCTGTGTGGAAATGTGTTCTGCCACTTGAGATTCTGATTAGGTTTTTGACTGCCAAGTTTGTGCATTTCATGCCAGGAGGAATATGGAGACCTGTAGGTGATTGAAGGTGAATGTTCATTCTTTCAAATGATCCTTTTTTCTTATATTTTCTTAACTTTCTCAGTTTTTAAAGCATGCTGAGCTGTGCTGTATTCATTGTCATTTCATATAATTTAATAATTTTCCCATTTTGTTTGTATTGCAGAACGTCATCACTGTGATGGAAATAATCGCCTGCACTTGATCAAGAAAAGTGTGTGCGACTCCTGTTTTGATCTTTTTATCTGGACAAAGGAAAATATTTCTAATTGTGCTAATCTCTCTTTCTTTCTCAGGGTTATCAGGGCTGTTTCCAGAGTCATCTGTTCAGACAGTTCATCAGCTGCCTACTGATAACTGAGGTTGATATAAGAGCAATAAGATTGGGAAGTTGTGGCCTAGTGGTTAGAGAGTTTGACTCCTAACCCTAAGGTTGTGGGTTTGAGTCTTGGGCTAGCAATGCCACAACTGAGGTGCCCTTGAGCAAGACACTGAACCCCCAACTGCTCCCCGGGCACCGCAGCATGAATGACTGCCCACTGCTGCAGGTGTGTGTTCACAGTGTGTGTGTGTGTGTGTGTGTTCATGGTGCGTGTGTGCACTTTGGATGGGTTAAATGTTGAGCACGAATTCTGAGTATTTCAGTTCACTTCACTTGTAACTGGTGCCTCTTTTTGTAATGAAAATTTTATAAGAAATTCTGTGTCCAAGCTGAAGTATTAAAAAAGGTCAAACTCTTCAATAGCACACAACAGGAGCTCAGTAAAAGACAATTGTTTTTTGTTTTGTTTAACCTGGTCATTAATTTAAAAAAAAAAGGTTTTGCCTATATAGTCTATTTTCTTGCAATGGGGGAAAAACGTGAAGATCTGTATGTTCATATGACAAATGTAATAAAAACATGCTGGTCCTTCTATTTCAAGTATAATCCTATATGTTACCCCATTAGCTTATGATGCTTTCAAATCCCACGATGGTGCTGAAAACTGTGATGCTGTTTAATTACGGATACGTTTTCTCAAACAACCAACAGATGGCGCCCTTTATCTCTTAAATCTATCGTAAAAGTTAATAGGACATCGTAATCTATATGCAGATATGGGCAATATTTTGATAAAATGATTCAAATATTGTTTTAATTACTTCTGAATACTTTGTAATTTGTATTTTTATTAAAAACGCTTTTGCATTTAAATCCTTTGAGAGAATTATGTCTAAGTACCTGTTCTAAGTGAATATAAACAGCTGGGAGAATGACTGATCAATATACTGGTTCTGTGTATCCGTCTTAAAGTGACAGCAGCCTAACATAGTCTGTTCTACTGTGAGATGTATTTATTGTTTCATGAATTCCAAAGGGCAAAGATTCATCTGGTTGATGTGACCTGTTAGCCCCTACTGTTAGATAATGTAATTAAACTATTATTTGTTTCACCAGTGATGCATTTGAGAAGACTTGAAAATATATAAAATAAGTGTTTTACCCATCTACTGAAAACGTTTTAAAAGAGTGATTATCCAATGGCATTATGGCTATAAACAACTTTGAATTAGTGAATTGTATATGGATTGAATTCCTTTACATTTTCACACTCTAAACTGACATTTTTTTTTTTAATTATTATTCAACATTTGCACCATTGTGTCACTGGAAAACAATTAAATAAAGTTTGTAAGCAGCATTGCTACCTTTTATTTTTCTTTAAAACTGATGAAAACTAAAAGAAATAACAGCCATCAAACATAATTCATAAATTGTAATTCATATTGCATTTATTCTTAAAATGACCCAGACATTGACAAAAAAAGAAAAAAACTAAATTTAAAATGACCTTTAAAATGAGAAAATGTATCAATACATTTTTTGGGTTTTTTTCTGTAGAGAAGTCAAATGGTGTTATGTGAGCATGAATGGAAAAAGCCCTTCAACCACATGCTATTCACAGACATGCTACTTACACCTCAGACACAGTCTCAAACTGACATAAGACACAAACGTCTAGCAGTACATTCTCATGAAAACACTTTGTCTAACAGATCAAAACACATTTCTGTACAGATGTGAATAAATGAATAAAACACAGTCTTCACCTATGAGCATTCTGCATCTGATTCACAAAACTTATTTTTTCTAACAAACCTTTAGTTACATTTTTTTAATTTGGACTTATATATATATATATATATATATATATATATATATATTTTTTTTTTTACAATACAATCATTTTGCCCTTAAACACTGTTTGAGATTGCATAAAAATACAGAAAATAACTCCATATTCAAACCCCTCACGATGATCCAGCTGCATATGTTCATGATGCTACATGTGGTCATTCACACTAATCCCAAAACTTAACTATAAACTCAGAGGTTGTCGCAGGTCACACAGTTCAGTCTTCTTCGAAAATATATTTAAGTTTGATCATATTTTCTTGTTGACAGATGTATATACCACATGTACTTCCTCTGTATTCTCTTTCTGTAAAAAAAATGCACAACAACATAATAATGATAATAATAGTCTCTAATAAAAGTCTCTTCTTTATCTTGAAATAAAAAGTATTTATCATGCTGGCATGCCTATGCTAACTACCTAAATTTAACATACATTGTTCAAACTGACTCGTTCTAGTTTTGTGCTACACACCTTGTTGGCAGAGACTATTTACACTACCTCCGCCCACCAACCTGTGGTTTGACTAGACAACACTATAAATGTGCAGAACTCATCTTCTCCCTTTTCACATCTCATGGTAAAGGCATTTATTTTCAATAAAAATGAAGGAAATAATTGAAAAGTTGAAAATTAAATATTGGGTAGGGTAATGATAGGTTTTATTGTTTATTGTTCCAATAATGAGGCACCCATTTAATAATTATAAATTAAATTATACTTCACACTCAATGTGTATTATTGCTTACTGTTTTATAATGTACTACAATACTGACGTGTAGCCATTTGCCACTGTTTGCCGTTAGTAGTATAAATATAGCAGAAAATATATGCTATTAGTATTTTCACTTAGTGTTTAATGGTTATTCCACCTGTAAAAGCTTTGTTCATCAGAACAAAATATAAGGCTTTGGATGAAATCCAGGAGGCGTGTGACTGCCCCATAGACTGCCAAGTGAAATACACTGTCATAATTGAAAATAATAGCCACTGCCTAACCTTATTGCTTTCATCTGATATTGTTGTGTTTGTAATGTATGCATTTGATCATTATACAGACAAGAAAAAGAAGTTCACAAACATCCATAACTGCTGAAATGACACAGAGATATTTAACAGGAATAAATAATTATCTTACCGATTTAAGTGAATTTCTTTTGTAGACCACAGTGTAACTGATCTCTTCAAGAGTTTCAACTGTTTAAAAAAATAGATGTATTAAAACAAAATTAAATCCTACTGGCAAGCTAAACAGAAGTCATCATGATGTTTTATTGACAAAGTTCAAGAAGAGCAGGCTCAATTTATCAACTTAAGCATGATAGTAAATATCTATATAGCCAACTTACAGCTGTCCCGTGACAGTTCTCCGGCATCTCTCCTCCACCCCGACTATTCCCATCCCAGCTTGGGATATAGGGGAGTTTTCTGGGTTCAGGCTAAAGTATAAGCTCAGAGCCCTCCCCACACAATATGCTAAATGTGCATATTATTTGCTAAATCTGATCACATATACAGGGGCTTGTCACATAATTAGAAAATCATCAAAAAGTTGATTTTACTAATTCCATTCAAAAAGTGAAACTTGTATATTATATTCATTCATTACACACAGACTGATACATTTCAAATGTTTATTTCTTTTAATTTTGATGATTATAATTGACAACTAAGGAAAATCTCAAATTCAGTATCTCAGTATCTGCCTCGCTCTAATCAGCTAATTAACTCAAAACACCTGCAAAGGTCTTTAAACGGTCTCTCAGTCTAGTTATGTAAGCTACACAATCATGGGGAAGACTGCTGACTTGACAGTTGTCCAAAAGACGACCATTGACACCTTGCACAAGGAGGGCAAGACACAAAAGGTCACTGCAAAAGAGGCTGGCTGTTCACAGAGCTCTGTGTCCAAGCACATTAATAGAGAGGTGAAGAGAAGGAAAAGATATGGTAGAAAATAAGTGTAGAAGCAATAGGGATAACTGCACCCTGGAGAGGATTGTGAAACAAAACCCATACGAAAATGTGGGGGAGGTTCACAAAGAGTGGACTGCAGCTGGAGTCAGTGCTTCAAGAACCACTTCACACAGACGTATGCAAGACATGGGTTTCAGCTTCGCATTCCTTGTGTCAAGCCACTCTTGAACAACAGACAGCATCAGAAGCGTCTCTGAGTGGTCCAAAGTTATGTTCTCTGATGAAAGTAAATTTTGCATTTAATTTGGAAATCAGGGTCCCAGAGTCTGGAGGAAGAGAGGAGAGGCACACAATCCACGTTGCTTGAAGTCCAGTGTTAAATTTCCACAGTCAGTGATGGTTTGCAGTGCCATGTCATCTTCTGGTGTTGGTCCACTTAGTTTTCTGAGGTCCAAGGTCAACGCAGCTGTATGCCAGGAAGTTTTAGAGCACTTCATGCTTCCTGCTGCAACTTTATGGAGATGCAAATTTCACTTTCCAACAGGACTTGGCACCTGCACAGACTACCAAAGCTTCCAGTACCTGGTTTAAGGACCATGGTATCCCTGTTCTTAATTGGCCTGTAAAATTGATTTAGATTAGATTTTCTAAGGTCTTAGAAAATATATTTTCTAAGACCTTAGAAAATCTATGGGGTATTGTGAAGATGAAGATACGATATGCCAGACCCAAGAATGCAGAAGAGCTTAAGGCCACTATCAGAGCAACCTGGGCTCTCATAACACCTGAGCAGTGCCACAGACTGATCGACTCTATGCCATGCAGCATTGATGCAGTAATTCAGGCAAAAGGAGCCCCAACTAAGTATTGAGTGCTGTACATGCTCATACTTTTCATGTTCATACTTTTCAGTTGGCCAAGATTTCTAAAAATCCTTTCTTTGTATTGGTCTTAAGTTATTTTCTAATTTTCTGAGATACTGAATTTTGGGATTTGTTGGTCTTAGCTGGTTTTTAGATTTTTTTTTTTGTTTTTGTTTTTTTTTTTGTTTAGTGAATCAACTGGATTACCATTTAGAAACATGCCATTAATTTGCTAATCAGGCTAGGAACATGCTTTTAACATGGTTTTAAAGTGGTTTCGACCACTTTCACACTGGTCTTAGCTGCTTTTGTTAGCACAAAAACATGTCAACATGTTAGTAATTTGCTAATCAGACTATAAACATGCTAATATTTTTGCTTATCATGCTTGAAACAAGATAACAACATGCTAGTTACTCGCTAATCATGCTAACAGCATGCTAGTAACTTGCTAATCATGCTAGCAACATGATTTTCACTTGCAAATCATGTTAATGACATGCAAGACACTTACTAGTCATGCTAGCAAAATGCTAGTCACTTGATAATCATGCTGAAAACAAGTTAATGACACGATAGTAACTTGTTAATCATGCTAGCAACATGCAGGTTTCTTATCCATTTATCTATCTGTCTGTTTATATATTTATTTTTCTAATAGTTTGTATTGCCTTTAAATTAACTTTAAAACTACTTTAAGTTAACCCTCAAACTTTAAGCTTTTAAAACTAATTCAAACTTTCTGGCAAGGCTTTTTCAAGGAAACTTAAAGTTTGTCTACAAACTTTACTATCTAGTTATTATTATTGTGGGATCAGAGTTAATTTTGACAGCAAATTTTGATTTAGTTGCGGTCATAGTCTTTTCACTAAAATGCCAATTCTTTTTGCTTTAGTCTAGTTTAAGTCAACTACATATCATAAGATTTTAGTCAACTAAATCTACAGTAAGTTTAGTCTGCTAAATCTAATGGGTTTTCAAATGAACTAGGTTTGATATTAAGGTTTTATCATGAGATACATATTTAACTGCGGTGACACACAAAATGCCTTAATGTTTAAATTAAATAAAACCACTTCTCATAAACAAGAAGAACACGGTGTTTTCAACGAAATACACATTTTTATACAGGCTAATTTTGCATTATTTATAACAAATAGCAACTAAATAAGCCTGCTCTCCCTTTAAAACCAGATACTGTTCATGGATGCAATGTGCTGATACACGTCCAATATTCTCCCAACTATTAATGTTCACATAAAACATAACCGAGTGAGTTTCCTTGAATACTTCACAAAACAGACAATACGCAATAATATTGTGCTTATCTCTCCATTTCGGAGAAGCGAAATAGTACTTGTGTGTTGTGTGAGAGACATTTACATTTACTCATTTAGCAGACACTTTTATCCAAAGCGACTTACAAATGAGAACAATAGAAGCAATCAGACCAACAAGAGAACAACAACATAATAAAAGTGTACTGCATTTGTATGTGTGCTCAGGAAACCAGACCGAATTGAGTTCTCTTTTGTGCAGTCAGATTTATCCATATCCATTATCCATATGTCTTACTCCCAGATGTCAATATTTTTGTTCATTAGACGTGCAGCAAGTATATTAGCTTATGTCCCACCGGTTCATATGTACGCATCTAATCTCGCAACCATGCAGCAGATTCTTTCCAAACAAATCTCTTCCCAGATTGTTCCTCCCTAACATGTACGTGCCATTTTTTTTGTTAGTTGACTAAAATGTCAATAGATTTGTCAAAGTTTCTTTCATTCAAAACACATTTTCGTTCGTCACGGTCTCATTTTCGTGGCACAAGCTGATTGGTTCATACGCATATGCAGCAAATAAGCTTACTGCCTGGCATTTCTATGGCTGGTTAGCATTCAGTTGAGATTCCTGCAGCACGCTTTCAGAGCTTATCTGAAACCCTTTACCTTCCCCAACTCCACCTGTATAGATATGCTATGGGTTATTTTATATGCTATTTGTGCAGCAGCAGGATGTTTTAAATACTCACGGCACCATATCGCCATATGCATTGACAGTAGCAAGTTCCTGTACTTGCTTGCAGCAGTAGCAATAATCTACAGCTACAACATTATCCAACAGCAGCAGCAATTCAGCAGCAGCATAGCAGATCTATTCCGCCAAGACTAAATTTATATACACACCACATCCATCAACATGCTAAAATCTTCAAAAAGTTATCATGAATCAAATTATATTTATTCAAATAGTAACTGTCAATGGACTATTTAGAATATATTTTCAAATGGTTATTATAATACTTAGTAAAAAATGATTAGTCAATACTTGCCTTCGCTGTCAATTTTTCTACATTTCTCGCAGATGCAGAAGATCCCAACTACTGCTACAATTAACAGATGTCCAGCAGCAGAGAGCAGCACTGTGTAAAACAAGGGTAGGCCTTTATCTGTAGAGGAAAAATATATATTTTAGTCAGTGTGACGAAATCTGATCTACAACAAACAATGTCAAATATCAGCAATATCATGACAGTTAGATTATATCAGAACATCAGATTAGTTCATGTTTATATCATCACCATCATACCTGAACATGGCTGACAGAGTGTGCTGATGTCCAGATGTTGAGTCTGATTAGTTAATGATTGACAGGGTTGAGTGAAGTCCAGATGTGTGGTCTGGTTTGTGATGGGATTGTTGATCACACAGCTGTAGTTGTTTTTCTCCTGATATTCCACCTCCAGAGGTAGAGAGAGACTGATGCTGAGATCAGACACACTGATGCTGGACAATAAACTGTTTCCTTTGTACCAGGAGAGAGTCACATCACTCACATTCGCCACTGAACACACCAGTGAACAATTCTGCTGTGAAGATGATGATGAAGAACTGTCTCTGGTAATTTTAGGAGTGGGAAGATGAGCTGGAAACCATGAGATGAACCGAAATATGGGTAAATCTAAACAACAATGCTATTTTGGGCATTAATGAGTAAATGATAAGCTGTGATTGTGTCCCTCATCTCAAACTATAACTAGTGCTGTCAAAATTAGCATGTAAATGCAAGTGATTATTATAAGTTTTTTTTTTTTTTTTTCAGTTTAATGGGGTAAAAATATTTGACGCAGTTAACAGGGGGCGGAGAAAGGGTTGGCGACCTCACGCACAACAGCTGCTTCTTTCTGGATAGGAATTGCATTTATTTAGATGCAGAACGTCTTTACAATTCCATTAAACTGGAGAATTTTTAATCATGCTCTCTACTTCATCTCAGCAACAGGTGCTAGTCAAACAAGTGCAGATATGGTACAGGTGATGAGGCAGCATCAGTAGAACAAGAGTGAACGGAGGTCAGATGATATTTTGCCATATGTCAGTAAAAACGAATTTCCTGTTCTGTCAGCCATTATTTTTCACTTATAGCACTTGCTCTTCAATTGCATGGACAAATATTGCAGAGCACACTGTAGATTATATCATTTCATATTAAAGCATGAATGAAACTACAAGCATGCATGTTAAATCAGTGTCCAATTCAGCAGCAGCAGCTCTTAATGAACAAGCAGCCAAACAATTAGTCACCAGAGGACAGGCAATTAGTCAGCAGAGAAGGTGGCAGTGCATGAGTGTTTGCTTAATTCTTCATGTCTTTGTCTTTTGACAAAGTTTTTACTTGCTGTTAGGTAGGTAGATTATTTTGTTTACTTTTAACTGTGCTTATTGTGAAAGCAGGCAAAGCTGTTATATAGCGGTTTTATACATATACATACATATATACACATACATATATACAAATACACACACACATATATATATTTAGATACATTTCTGCGAAGTTCTCTTCCGCCATACATTATGGTTATTTTTTTATCCGATAATAAAATCACCATGTTTTATTTTTTGCCATAATTCTTACTTGTGTAACTACTCATCTACCGGTCTTTAAATAGGGAAAACATGGAAGTGTTTGGTGGCTTCTAAATCCATCCCTGTTTGTATGCTAATGAATGAATGGTGCTCCCTGCACTACAGCAATAGAGTACACGAACTGAGACAGGAAAGGTGCTTATCAACTTGTCTAAGTTGAGGGAAGAACATAGTGAAATATGGAAAAATGGTGGCATCTTCCTTTAATGAGCCATGGGTGTTTTGGGCATAATGTGCAATTAATGGGAGTATCAGAGTGTCATCAGAGTGAATGCGCGTTTTGCGAATGCTCCACTTAAAAACAACAACAACAACAACAACAACAACTCCACCATTGATTTTAGACCAGGTATTAGTTGGTCAATGGCGCAATAATTTTTCAGTTGCCTCAAAATAGCAATGCATCAACAATGTGCCCAAACACCAAACTTAATTTACAGATCAGCACACCCATGAGTGAACACCAAGGCCCACTGAATGTGAAAATCATTGCAATATAAAAGTTGAAAACTTTGAATTCTTAACTAACATTAAAGTTATTGAATATACTATTTTATACTTTTATTTTATATGTAAATTTAGGACAAAAAAAAAAAAAGTGTGATTTTTTTTTATTGACAGCACTAACTATAACAATGCAAAAATTTAATCCCAAGCTATTAACACAAGGACAAATTGTGTTTTTACTCACCATAGACAGAAACGCTGAATGTTTTTGATGACCACATAGGTCCATTTATCTCTAGTTTATAATCTCCAGCGTGTTGAGTTGTGACGTGTGTGATGGTCAGAGATCCAGTCTGATTGTCCAGCTTCAGTCGATCTCTGAATCTCCCATCAAGAACATCATATTGGAAGGAGATTTGCTTCTCAATGCTGATTTTAGCTATGAGAGACATTTCAGCTCCAAATTTCCACAGTATGTCATCGTCTTCATGAGTTTTAGTAACAGAAGTGTGCAAAGTGACAGATTCTCCCTCCATCACTGACACTGACTGAATTTCACTTGTTTCTGCACCAAACACACCTGATGAACATAAACAGGTTTTCAGATTAATGCTCATTGGTGTAGAAAACGTAACATTATTTGTAACTTTAGCAGCAGAGACACGCAACTAAATGAAAAGTCGTATATGAAAAAAAAAAAAACGTGTGCACGAATCAATTTGATCAGCTGTAGAGCAATAAATTATATAAATTAAATGCAGCTTGAAAGTACAAGTTTTAAAATGTTGGATATATTCCAAATATTATGTATTGTTAAATTTATATGATGTTAATAGAGGTTTATGATTACTGCAGAAATAATTAAAGTTATTAAAATTATAGTTTAGAAATGTTTAGAGGATTTGCAATTGTAAACACTGAAATTAAGATTTCTTAAAACAGCAAGATGGATTTAATCAATTTAATTTGAGCCACAGCAGGACCTTATTACTCCGAAATGTAAGTCAAACAAATATATGGAGAATAATAACTTACCAATCAGACACCAGGACAAATGGAACAAAAGAAGCATGTGAAACATCATCATTCAGTGAAAAGTCTGATCTAATTAGCCAGCAATGAATGCACAACTGATCTAAAGAAACAACAGATCAAATGTGAATGCTCCCACGACACAGTTTGACCCTCCTAATGCAAATGCAGATCAATCAACATTCAAGTGAGGGATCCACACTCGCTTTTCATCTTCTGAATCACTTTTAGATTTATTTTAATTTTTCAGAAGAGAACGAACAAACATTTCAGCAATAAGCCTTCTTTAGTGAATCATTACAATGCCCCCGCCCCCCCAAAAAAAATTACAATGTAGTGCCTAAACTTTATGGATTTAAAAATGTTTGTCTTTATTTACTCAGTACTCAATTATAGCATATGTGGAAAAAGTACAGTTAAAACCATGAGTGATCACACGGTGTCAATTTACTGACGTTCATCATCTGAGTCAAACTGAAACCTGCTGCATTTGTTTTCTTGAGAAATGAGGTTTGATCTGTTGGGTGGACCAACATCTTGTATGTCTATGTAAAGCGCTTTGAGTGCCTAGAAAAGCGCTATATAAATGTAAGGAATTATTATTATTATTATTATGTAAAAGTGGCTATTCAGGGCTTGTGTGTTTAGTTTGTAGGCTAAGTTTGTATGTGCCTTCATCTACCGTGACTATGAAAAGCTCTGCATTTTAATCTACAGAAACAAGATAAACTGCAATTGGTTCAGAAGCAAAGCAGAAACACAATTCTATTTATACATTTTATCATATAATTTAACATTTTTAGGAATGGAAACTTCTTGGAAATATCAAGTAAAAAAAAAAAAAAAAAAGAAAAAAAAAACATTCCGTTGAGAGCTCCCCTTATAATATAAAATATTGAGTTATTTTACAGCTTTTAAAATGTAATTTTAAAATTGAATACTGTAACTGTATAATGTAGTAAATAAGAGACTATGTAAAATTTACACCCTCACTACCGGGAGCAGAAAGTTCCCGACTTGACGTGTCGGTTTTCAACTCCCTCCTGACTGCTGTCGGCTAGCAATCTCATTGACCACCGTCTGTAGCCGTGGTTCAAGCCAAACACAACTACTGACAGCAGACTGTAGCCTATGAGGTCACATATAGGTCCGGGCAAATCAAATTGGCTCTCTGAATGATCAATTTGCTTGTTAACACTCCTTATAAAAATGTCTGCATGTATAATTAAGTTTAGACAGTTTGTAAGAATGTTTAGCATCCGTGGTAAGAAAATGATCGCTGCAAGACACTGGTGGCGTGAACGAGGCTTGAGAGATCTGTGAGTAGGGCCCTATGAAATCAGTTTTATTTTTTCCCAAATTCAATTTTTTTCCGTTTTAATTTTTCTGGATTCCATTTTTTTCTGTTTAAAAATTTCTCCACTCCTTTTTCATGGTTAAATTAAGTTGTACTAATCAAAAAGCATGTCTAATTAATTAAAATCATAAAATGTATACATTTTCACAATTTATTAAAAGTTTTACAAAAATTACGTTTAGGGACCTATGAAATGTTTTATTTTTTATTCAACACGTTTTTATTTTTATCTTATTCTGTGTTTTTCTCCCTCTGACATTCTGTTTTGTATTTACATTTTTATGGTTATCAAAATAAAGGCATAAAACATTAATTTAATTTATCTTTTAATTATTGAAAATTAAGCAAACTTAATTATCTGGTAAACAAATGGGATTTACTATTAAAAATAAAACACGGAAGAAATGTGTGATTAAACCTTAATGTTTGATTTATTTATTTTTTTTAGTAGTAGTGGTCCATGTACATTCTGCTGAACATTTCTGGCAAACACTTGTCTTTAAATTAAATCGGACTTTTATTTTGACGGGTTGACGTGAATACCTTTACAGGTTCTGTGTATGTGATGTGATGCTAGTTTTAATCAAATCAAACAGTCAAATGCTCATGAAGTTTCTCTCAGAATAGTTCTGGAGATATTGTTCATGTGTTCACGTCCTCATTTAGTGAGACGACAGAAGCTGAAATCACTGTGAGCGTCACGCACGCTTCCGTGTGTGTGATAAACGAAGTCACGCTTCTGCACCATTCATTATCACAGAACATGTAGGATTCATATTTAAAGACTTTTCTGGCTTAATATTTACAGATATAACTCCATATTGAGATTTAATGTTAAGTGCAATGACCTAATTTTGATTAATTCATAAAAAAATTTGAATTTGGATAATTCCATGCCATTCCGAGTTAATCTGTAAATTCCATTTTTATGACTGGATTCCATGATTCTGTCTGTATTTCATACATCGTGGAAATCATAGGGCCCTATGTGAGTGAAGGATCCATCTATTATTACCATCTAATTTTCTGCTTAAATTTACATTTTAGTATGTTAATTAATTGAGTGGGAAGTTGCAGTTTAGGGTCAGTAATATCTTTATTGTATATCATTTACAACGATTTTAAATATTTTATCAAGTTTTTTCGGTTTTCACATTCAGCTCTGCCCAAACTTGATAAATGGCTTGAGTTTAGAAGGATGCAAGATTTTATGAGTCACAGTGTTTATGTATGTCTTCATCGCGTCTACCTGTCTTTGAGCGTGCATACAATCGTGAGTTTCTGTTCGAAGTTGGCAGAAACACATTTTAATTAAACACTGCGCACACGGAAGAGCTGCAGGATCTTGGTCAGCTCTGGAGGCCTACACCATCACCGACCTCCACTACTGCATCTCGCCCACAGCGGAAGTGCCACAAGTGGTGTGAGAGGAAGCAGAAGAGGGATAAGCATGGAGGTTTCTGGGCTAGGCTAATGGCTAACCCACACAAGCCAGCTATCCCCAACTGCAGGCTTTGTGTTTACATCAATGATGTGTGGTGCCGCGATACTGTTGTGGTCTGCAAAAACTGCTCACCCCTGGTGGATATTGAGATTATTAAGTGCCGGCCATTCCAAGGATTATACTGCTCGTTGCTATATACACAATTCTCTCTCAGCTCCAACAAAAATAGGAGTGAAGCACTCAGTGAACTGTAATAGCACATCAGTGCGCAGCAGAGATCCAACCTTGATGCTTTTCTAATCTTAGCTGGGGATTTGTACCATGCTGGCTTAGAGTGAGTTCCCAAAAAAAAACACCAACACATATACTTTTCAACTTGGGGAAACAACACTCTGGACTTTGTTTACCCCCTCCCCCACCTTGATGCCTTAGACCACATCACTGTCAAGCCAGTTTCACACTGCAAGCATGAGCAGTGCATGTTTTTTTTTTTTTTGGCGTGCAAGTTAAGCAATGATAGCATTCACACCAGCAGCAGGAGCAGTACATGAGCGTCAAGCAGGAGCGTTGCGTGAGCAGCAGTGAAATGGAGGTTTAGGTACCGAGTCTATTTTTGCTGTGCTGCTAATGCTCAGTTAAAGTGACAACAGACTTTTGATGAACAAAATAAACATGATTTCACACAGAACATGCTAAAAATGCACAGAATAAGCATGTTGTGTGTTTTAACACAAATTGGAGTATGTAAAGGAAGAAAATGAAGAATAAAAAATATGTATTGAAGGTTTACCCATTTTAAATCGTTTAATTGGCAAACTTATGCGTTTTATTTTTTTTCAGTTCCACAGTTACAGAAATTGAGCTAGACACAATAAATACACATAAAATAGACATCTTCAATATTCAGCCTAATAAAAATATTATGAACACTCAGCATGTTCACCTCGGTTAGAATAAACCTTTTATGTTTTTATTTTTTTATGAATCTATAAACAAATAATTAAATATTATTCTTAGGTAACAATTAGCTAAAATAGAATAATTAATTATATTACTCCAGGTCTTCAGTTACAAAAGCAGACAAGGCAAAAAATGTATACAATTGCATAAATCATAGATCGCTTCTAAGTAAAATACAACTTCAGTTAAGCATTCAACACTATCATACCTCAACAGCTCATTCACAAACTGGTCCAGCTGAGACTCAACACTTCGCTGTGCAACTGGCTGTTGGACTTTCTGACTGAAGACCTCAGGCATTATGGGTTGACAGCAACACATCCAACACCATCACACTGAACACTGGGGCCCCCCAAGGATGTGTGCTGAGCCCCCTCCTCTTCACTCTGCTGACCCATGACTGCACACCATCACACAACTCCAATCTCTTTATTAAGTTTGCAGATGACACGACTGTGGTGGGTCTCATTAGCAACAGAGAAGAGGAGCGAGGTGAGCCGCCTGGCCAGGTGGTGCAGTGACAACAATCTCTCTCTGAACGTGGAGAAGACGAAGGAGATTTTTGTTGACTTCAGGAGAGCGCACACTCAGCACGTTCCTCTGACCATCAACAGTGCAACTGTGGAGAGAGTGGGCAGCACCAAGTTCCTGGTCTTTATAATGAGGGTGGTTTTGGCCCAGTCGATAAGACACATGCCTTTGGTGTGAGAGACCCGGGTTCGAATCCACTGTGCGACACCAATGTGTCCCTGAGCAAGACACTTAACCCCTAGTTCCTCCAGAGGTGTGTGACCTCTGACATATATATATATATATCATATATATATATATATATATATATATATATATATATATATATATATATATATATATATATATATATATATATATATATATATATATATATAAATTCTAAGTCGCTTTGGATAAAAGTGACAGCTAAATGAATAAATGCACCTTCTATGGTATGGTGCCTGCAACGCTTTCTGCCACAAGTCAGTTTTATGCATAGTGAGAGCAGCTGAGAAGATCATTGGTGTTTCTCTCCCACCTCTCCAGGACATTAATGGAACCCATTTAACCTGTAAAGCCCTCTGTATCACAGGTGATCCCATGCACCAATCACACAGCTTCTTCAGTCTGCTGCCATCAGGGAAGAGACTGCGAAGTCTCCAGACCAAGACCAGCAGACTGAAGGACAGCTTCATCCATCAGGCTGTCAGGAACTCCCTCCCAACCTTGTATTTTTTGACCCAGGCACCACTGAACTCTGAAACCCTCTTTTGTCCTTTTTTGTATATTTGTATTTCATATTAAATCTTTATCTATCTATATTTTTATGCTCTACTGTTAGTGTTATCTGTATGTAGCCAAGGGTCTGAGAGTAACACAATTTCAATTCTCTGTATGTATGTGCTGTACACGTGGAAGAATTGATAATAAAGCTGACTTTTCTGCTTGCAAAGGCTTCACAAAACAATAGTAGCTGTAATTGCAGTAGTAGAAGGCTGATAACCTTTAAAATTAGATATAAACACTACATGTGCATTAATATAAAATACATATATATTTCACATTCCATTGAATTCATCATCAACATATTAAATATACTCAGTTAAAGCAGATCAAATACATAGGTTTCATTTATAACAAACTATAATGTTGATGAACTTATACCTTTCAATTCATGCAACTGTTCTTAAATTTCAACATAAATCAAACAACATCAACTTAGCATCAATCATCATCAGCACTGTGACAAATTCCATCAAACAAAAGCCACCTAATTTAAATACAATACTGGCATTTCACTACTTCAAAATTTATCCTTGACATCAACACTGACGAAAATGTTAACAATGTTCATACCACAACATCTTCAGGGTTGAACTGAATGGGAGTTCGGCACTGAAGAACTTTTCACCTCCATGTGCATTTAGAAGTGCAACAGTTCATTGTTCCCCCTGGAAACACACTCTTACAGGTTCCATCTCAGCAACCATGCTGCACTGCCCTCTGCAGGAATTTCTTGACTTAAGATTATAATTTATTTTATTTTAAAAATATATATATATATTTAAAAAAATGTTTTTATAGCATTGTCTGGCCACACTGCATTGCCAGCACTTTCACAAAAAAAAAAAAAAAAAAAAAAACCCATGGACAGATTTTTGCTGACAGTATATCACAATTGGTAAGGGAAACGCAAATGATCATGATATTGCTTGAGCACCTGCCCCTTTGCCCTTTTGTGCCCAAAGTGCCCTTTTGTCAAAGCAAAATTTCCTCTAATTTTTGTTTTTGTTTTTTGTCATAACGTTTCCTTTTGTGAATGCCTGCTCATGCCCAATCTAAATATTAATAAAATTTTGAATAATAATTTAGCCGTCATTTTTGACCTTTGACCTGACGACGACGACGGACCATTCGTCAGGCCGCACGCGCATTTTTTAATTGTCAGAGGATATTTTCAACACCGCGGAAGCTGGTAAGTGGTGTTTCATTCTCAACGAAGTGATTTTGATATTTATTTACTTATTATTATTTTACAAGAACCACGTGATGTGAGAACATGCTGATATGTTGTTTATATTGCGGTGTGTAGCCTGTAGTGTAGAGTAAGTTAGCATGCTGTTTGAGGGAGAAACGTTTCACAGGCATCGAGGGCAGAGGCCCATTCAAAGATTTCTGAGCCAAGTTGATTTTAAATGCAGCTTCCAAACGACCAAAAAAAAAAAAAAAAAAACAGCAGAATAATATTTTTTATATATTTGATATAATCACACTGTTGTGATTTAGATCGTTCAGCATCAGCTGCTAAATTCAAACCTGTGTTCGCTGGCTGGCGCTGAGCCAGAGATGTTCGTACAACGCTTCATGATAACCAATCAACGGTTCTGTTGCGCGAATGCAATGGCCAATAGGAGACGTGCAGAAGAGTCATCATGAAACGCGGTGTTTTTGTTCACTTGCTCGCTGACTGAATTATTTAGCGAATTCTTTCTTCAGAGAGAGAGAGAGAAAAAACTAAAAAAAAATCCTGATGTGCATAATGTAATGTAAAGTGCTTCAGTGATTGTAATGGGAGTTTTTGAGAGTGCCTGAACTCTGGCTAGACTGAATGTAAATGTTATTTGATAATGTAAATGTTCTTTACTCTCTGTAAAATGAAAGTGTTAAAATAAGTAACTTACAATATTGTCATTAAAATTTACATTAAATACAAATTCAGTCGTATAAAAAATATTTTATGGCATGATATGGCACTTAAGTAAAAAGTCGGGGTTTTATGTGTAGTTAATAGATTACACTACCTTTCCATTTATTGATCAAATAACAATCTATAAAGGTGCAGAATGCGTTTACTTACACGTTTGAGAATCAAGATATTTCCTGATATATTAAGCATGTTTGGAATTGTTTTGAATAAAAAAGAAAAATAAATAAAACATAAGCCTATATTAGTCATACAGTGCTTTCATAGCATGACTCAGTTGTTTATTGTTTTGTATCAATATTTAAGGTGGACTTATTGATTAGGTGCAAGAATAGTAGTGATGGTTAAAATAATAGATTGATAATGAAATAGTAGATTGTGCCTTGTTCCTATATGGACAGAGACTGGAAAGTAATAGATCAGATGAGGAGATGGAGATAGAGGAAGAAAAAGAGGCAAATGTAGAGGCACAAGTGACAGAAAGAGCAGGTAAGCAAGCCAGGAGACAGAGGCTGGTGAGAAAGAGGAAAATGTAGAGTGTTTTCTATAGTTTTTACTATAACGGCTCTTCTTAATTATTCTGTAGAACAGAGAATAAAAAGCCATTAGGTTGAGACAATTTAAGACATTTCAGTTTCTAATCCCAGAGTTATTATTAGGTGGATATACTTTTTCTTTTTTTACTTTTAAACTTAAAATTGTCTCTTCTAATCTTTTTCTTTTTCAAAACTGCATCACAGCATTTGCTGCTGTATCAATACATAATCATCCATATCGATACGCAAATCGGCAAGGAATGCATCACAATATATTGCTGTATTGCTATTTTGAACCGCGCTATTTAAAGCCTTGTTCCATGTGCCCCTTTTATACTTTGAGCACCTGCCCCTCCAAAGGTCTCTGCACGGCCCTGGAGACAATGGTTGCTTTAGCAACTTTAGCTTATCAACATTAGCTTATCAGAAGCTCTTTCAAAAAGGCAATTTTGAAACACAATACAATGTGCTTACTTTGTCTGCAGCTGATGTTCACAGATGAAGCTTTATTGATCCTTCTTTCAGAATTAAACTCTGCGAAAATCCAGTGTTGAACTGATTCTTGTTTGTGAGGCAGTCCAGCGTAAAAATGATTGGCACAATAAATGCAGTTTGTGCATGCCAAAAAATTTTTTTTTTATGTAAGCACTAATTCAGATTCATCCATCGGAAAGAATTTATTTCAATTTAACCAAAAATTGTCTGCATCTGTGGCTCATTTGCACTTACTGGTCACCTGGCGGGGTCCACTGTATAGAGCAATACTCTAAAGGAATTATTGGGTTAAAGTCAGTCACACCTCGACTTTCTTCCAAATAATGCACATTTCATTCATAATATTATGAACACAGGCCTATAGTTACAGCACATTTTTGTTTCTCTGAATTGTGTGAAATGGCTAATAAAAATAGCAGTGGTCTACATGTATATAGTACATGAAAGTCATACTCAAGTAAACCTAAAAAATATCTTACCAGAAAAGACTTTGGTATGTGTGTGTGCTTGAGTACCAAGACTATGTTCAGTTTTAACTATTTCTTCCATTTTGTATTTTTGGGTAAGAATAAGAAGCACTTCATCCGGTACTCTTTTATTCCAACATAAGAAAACATTTCTAGAATCTCCATCTGGTGTTTAGCGAATAATTATTATATAATTATTAATTATTATAATAAAAACTCAAAATCATATATTGTCGCAGTCCTGTGTTTTATTAGTCACATTAAATCAATGAAGCAGATAAATCTTGTTTTTTAGCAACCCCTACAGTTCCTGTGGGGCGTATTAGAATTATCCACACGAGAGCGCCCTCTGCCTTTTGAGTGGAGATTTACTGCTGATCACAGAACAATGCTTCACTGACAAGATGTGCGTGACTTACCGCACCTTTTGCCTCATCACGTTTGCTATATCATTGCGATTTATTGTGAAGTCCTTCACAATGGCTAAAAGCACAAGGAAACTTGATTTCAAACTGAATTAAAAAAAAACTGCACACAGTAATAAAAATAAGTTTTAGGAAGGCCATTAGTTTAAGTAACATGAAAGAATGTAGTATTTCTAGCAGTGACTAAGAAAGAGCTTAAATATAAATATATTATAAATACATATTCTAAGACTGGACTCCTGCACACACTTGATCTCCATAAAGTGCCAGAACAAACCAAGGGAAGCAAGATATATAAGTTAGAGAAATGGTATTAAAGCCTGGAACAATTAATGAAGGACATTACCCTTGCAGAAGGATAAAAACACTTTTATTTGACAACAACGCCTAACTTTGGCTAGCTATTGAAGCCTACAAAAGCACTGTTTAAATAAATGCAAGCAGTGATACAGGGCCAAGAAGTGCAAAAATAAATAAAAAATAAAAGGCTGAAATTTATTGATTGTGAAAAACTGCTGAATTATCAGTGAGAATGAATTTAAAATGTACAGAAGTTCAAATAAAAATGTATGCGTCATGGACAAAAACATGTATTTCTAATCCAGGAGCAATAAAGATTTGTGCAATGTTGATCTGGCGTGCGTTTCCCAAAACCAACTTTGTTGGTTGCAATGCAATTTCCCATTGCCAACCAACTAAGTTGCTAACTGTCAGTTTATGTGCACATGACAGGATAATACTGTATTTGTTAGTTCTGTTGTTGATTCAGGGTTGGCATCATCTGGGGTCCTCTGAGGGGTCAGCATCATCTCTTCTCAGGTGTTCTGGATCCAGACTGCAGCTTACCATGGGATGTCAATCAGAGAAACAGATAGAGACATCATTAGCGTAGCTGCTGTTCCAACAAAGTAAAATTTATTTGTTTTTCATTCTCCCAAACAGCTTATACTACTGTTATAGCTACACTATTCAACCTTATAAGTTAAGAATACTCAAAACATTTGAGTATTTTTGCCTCAAAATATTTAAGTAAACAAACTCATTTTGGGTTTTTTAAGTTAATAGATATCAAAAAATGTTTATGAAAAGTGGGGCAGTGCTGAGAGCCAAGCCAAGCCTCACTTTTATGATCCCACCCCCCATTCATCCCAAAGATAATTATTTACAATTTGCTTCCATTAACAGTACTTTCATTCAAATATACTCACAATACTTGCATTTAAATAGTCATATATATACACACACACACACACACATATCCTTCTTTTCCATTTTGCATTTACTTTTACTTTCAATACTTAAGTAAATGTAAGATTAAAAAATATATATATAATATATTATATTATATTTTATATTATATATTATATTATTCACATCCATTCACATTAAAGACTTTTACTTAAGTCATATTCTAAACGGTGACTTCTACCAAAGTAATTTTCTGGTAAGATTTCTGTACTTTTACTGGAGTATGACTTTCAGGTAGCCTACTTTATACACCACTGTGTTTGTATGTGTGTGTCTATCTGTTTTACGTCTGTTAACTTTTTATATAGTTTTCACTTGTCTTGGCGTATGTGGACAGCAAAGAAAGAATTTCATTGTACAGGGAAAATTGTTTTCCTTTCATAAACACATTGAATCCTTATTAATTTAACGCACGTGTTAGTTTGCTGTCGGCTGTAGTCCGTGAGTTGTGTTCGAGCGCAGATTTTTTTGGTCCGACGCTGCAGACGCGAGGCGACAACACAGCAGTCCAAACAGTTCATAGAAAAGTCCACTCAGGAATTAATTAACAAAGTTGTGTTGACGAGTTTAAAGCACAGTGTTTCACAACGCTGTGCTGAAAGATGATGCGATTTTATGCAAAACTATGTGAGTGGCGCCCTGAGTCAACGCGTGCAGTATTTAACTATGTAGCTACAAAGCATTTAATAAAGCAAACTGTCAGCTGAAATATCAACACATTATTCAATCTCAAAAGCAAACTACGTCATAGTTTAGTTTTATTGTCCAGTCTTTGACCGCACCATATAACTCCTCCCAGCAACCTGCTCTTCGCCTACGTCGAGGCAGAGAAAAGCCCAAAAAATAAAATCTGCAATGATTTAAGGAAGAAAATGGTGAAAATTACGCCTTTGTTTAGTTTATCCTTGCTCTGGTGTTTACTCAACATATATGGTAAGAGTTTCTCATTCAGCCGACTAAACACCGAAAGTGACGTCGTTTTGTTTAGTATCAGATCTAATCGCTTTATATTCGATAGAAATTTGTCACTTGTATTTTGCTGTGTGTGTTTTAACTTGGCCACCGTGAGCCATCTCTGACTCTTCATATTAAACGTAAAAGAGCAGAAAAGATTAAGCTAGACTATTAATCAAGATGCTTTCATTTTCGCTTCAAAATTTTCATTTTAGGGTGGCTCAGTCCCCAGCGAGGGTATTATAATCAAATATAATAATAATAATAATAATAATAATAATAATAATAATAAATGTTCTACTTATAGTAACTTGTATTGCATGGTTATAACATTTGAGTACTACTGAATAAACCAGTAGGGGGTGTTGGCATCATCTCTTCTCAGGTGTTATTTCATCTCAGATCTCAGACTGAAGCTTTTGTGTGATCACACACCCAAACACACCTGTTTATTGTACAAACACAGAATTTTACTGTTTGCATTTCTAGTGCAAACCTGTTTCTTTAAGTTACACAAATACGTCAAATGAAAATAGAAACATAATCGTAAAAGAGCTACTTTTTCGCTGGAGGAGCAGCTGTGGTCAATAGGGCTTGGGCGTCGTGACGTCATTACTTGGCGTGGCCGCCACGTTGAATGCCTCCTTTACTGCTACTCGGACTACTGCGCAGTGTTTAGACATACTCCCTCTCATCCGTGTGTCTTAATTTGATTAATTAAAAATATATTCCAACCATGGTAAACCATTGCTGTATTGTGGGGTGTAATACCGCAACATATAAATCGCCATGGGAAAAAAAAATGAGAATGGATTAACTTTACACCGCTTTCCTGCTTGGAGGCGCGACCACAGAGACCATAACATCTGAATATTAATTTATATAGCTTAAGTCAACATTGAAAATAAGGTACATTTCTCAGGTTACTCATCCAAAATACGGGAAATTTCATATTTTTGTTACTATCCCTCTGCTGACAGCAAAAAATACTACAAAACTGCTACATTAACTAACGTTACACGATTTGAGAAGCTAAGTCTAATGTGACTTAAGTTACAGATTGGCATGAAATCGTGCTCTCACAACAACCACGCTATCTTAAAAAGCCCAACATCACGCTAAGGTTGCTTTCATGTAAGCAAAAATATGCTTTGAAAACATCTGTTCACTGGAAGGGCAAGGAGTAGCAACAGGACAACAACACAGATACTTGACAGGTCTGATGGAGGGGCTAACGGGATATTTTACAGGAAAATACTAAAACGGGAAGACAGCGGGAAAAGAGCTCAAATATGTGAGAACCCTGGAAAAAACGGGAGGGTTGACAGCTACTAACTACACTTTTGAAACACCTTGTTAAAAATCCATGTGTGAATGGTTGTTAGCACTAACAGTTACTAAACTAGCAGCTAGGTAACGTTAGAGCGCAGCTTACCGGATTACTGTATACTGTTTGCCGCTGTTCCAGTTCTATGATTTGCAGGGATGAACCCATCCTTTTTCTGAACTTTACATGAGACTTCAATGGCTTGTAGCTTCGGAACTATTCTGAAGTGTAGGCGCTCACAAAACAAACAAGGTAGCCAAAGATATCTGTAATGCAAAAGTGCGGCAGCAAGTCTCCGTCGGTACTGCACTATTTGTTGGGAATTTTATATGGATCCAAACCGTTAATAGTGCCGATTTTGTCCACATACCGGTCCCTGGCATCCCTATTTAGCATATCCCTATAAATCCCTCAAACTTTTAGCGATTTTGCTCAGCTCTTCTCGTTCAACTTGCTGTATGTTTACATTCGCGAGGCTAGCAACATGGCCGCCACGTCCCAGAATGCAACTCGGCGCCCAAGCCCTATTGAAAGCGCGATGAAAGAATGCGAGGAGCCAAAATCTGCCATCATTTTCTTATGAAATATAAAGGGGGCTAAGGCTATCAAGTTTATGCACCTAAATCACATATTTTTAGGGGGAGCTGAATGGGATTTGTAGGCCTATATTAAGACATCAGAAGTGAAGGTGGGGCACATTAGGCTCCACCCCCACTCATGTCTGGTTGATGAGTGAATCTGTGATTTGACGATCTTCTTCTGCTGTTTGTTTGCATGTTACATTATGAATCTACACAGATTTATGTACTCACATTCTATACAATATGTAGGATAATATATATATTTTTTCCAGTTGATAAAAATTGACAAATGACTGCTGAATTATTTTCTTATAATTTGGCTTATAATTATTTGTTCATTTCTTCTTTAGGTGCTTCTGGTTTTGGTGCAGACAGAGAACCAGTGTTTGTGATGGAGGGGGATTCAGTCACACTACACACTGGTGTTAATACATACAAACAAGACAAGGTTATATGGTATTTTAATGTCATTCGCATTGCTCACATCACTGGAGATCAGAGTAAGATCTGTACAGATGTTCAGTGTAATGAGAGATTCAGAGACAGACTGAAGCTGGATCATCAGACTGGATCTCTGACCATCATCAACATCACAAACACTGACTCTGGAGTTTATAAACTGAAGATTATCCAAAGCAACAGTGACAGTGATAAGATCTTCAGTATTTCTGTTCAAGGTGAATGATCATGTTTGAAAGTCTTTTACATCACATCATTAATGTGTTTTAGTGATGTTTTGCAGTGACATTTAGGGGTGTTTTTTTCTGTTAAATCTATATATTTTCTATTAATTCACATATACATGATTTCTAAAAAAAAAAAAAAAAACACATTTCCAAAAGCAGCATTTGTAACATTAATTTAGTTAAATTTGATTTATTAATTTTTATTTCTTTTTTCCATTGGTGAGTTTTATCAACTAGTTTTGTTCTGTGCAAATGATCACCTTCTATTATCACCGGGTTAAAATGCATCCATTATTTCATACAGATTTTTAGTTCACCAGCAATCCAAAATGCAGAGGATTTGATGTAAAATATTTTCACAAAATGTGCATAAATAAATAAAAAAGCTTAAAGTCAAGATAGCATGTTTTATTGTTTTCAAATCTACAGTTCTTTCATGTTGTGTGAGAGAAAAATCCTCCCAGAAAAATCCTTCAGCAGCTGTTGGTTTGTTTTTCAGATGTTCTTGCTCTTGAACGAGATGAAATGAACAGAAAGGAGGGAGATTCTGTCACTTTACATCCTGGTGAATTTAAAAACCAAAATTATTTGTTGACGTGGTATTTTAATTACATTCCCATTGCTCAAATCAGTGGAGATCAGAGTAAGATCTGTCCAGATGTTCAGTGTAAAGAGAGATTCAGAGACAGACTGAAGCTGGATCATCAGACCGGATCTCTGACCATCATGAACATCAACATGCCAGACTCTGGAGAATATACACTACGAACCGACAGCAGCAGATTCAGCACCACCAGGAAATTCAGTATAAATGTAACTTGTGAGTATTTTTTATTATTATTATTATTTTAATTTTAATTCTATTTTTCATTTAGTGCCTTTTCCCCTAGAGCATTTTTAGAAAACAATTGAAACACTTAAATCCACTCAGTAATTAATTAATTTATGTATTTATTTATTTTTATTGTTGATCACATCCATCATATTCTCATGTACATTAAAGAAACAGACAGTCGTCACATTACACACTATTAATTGTAAGATTTTGAAGTGCATATTTAATAATAATGTTGTGTGGGTACGAACACTCACTATAAGGTCCCCCAGATATGACGTGCATATCACTACCGGCAATCACTCAAACCAAAAATAACAAACTCAAATAAGTTCAAAATAAGCAAAATCTAAAGAATGAGAAAAAATTAAATAAAAAAATAAAAACCATGGCAATTTATCCCAAAAACACACAAAATACAAACATTAACAAAGCCAAATCACTTAGAGCACATCTAAATCAATTCCTTTTCAATAATCCTTCAAACATAACTGATATACACTTCGTACCTGCAATATTCAAATTAAGCCACTCTGGTTGATGAGGGTCACGGGGCCCACACCAAATCTATGAACACATCAAATTACGATTTCACTCACCCTATCACAATTAATGTTTAGTGTTCTCTGTATGTAGGTGTCTAAATAACCCATATATAGTTCCTCCCCCCACCCTGCTTAACCAGAGTGCTCAATACTACATCAAGAATAAGGCACAATGTTTGGTGTTTTTCCACTGCATGGCACTGCTCGATACAGTTCACTTTTGGAGGGGTTTCCACTGTGTACTGTATCTGGTACTTATTTCGTACCACCAAGGTTGGGGTTCAAAGTGAGCCGTACCAATACTGAAATCACTGATTGGTCAGAGAGAATCGTCACTATCAGCATCATTGGTTTTGCGACATGTGACAACAAACCTGCTAGATTTAAACAGTCAGCAACAGCCAACGCATTATCATTTGTTCTTTTTTAAATGATCATTGCACACAACTTCAAAAAAGAAATCGCTATATCATGGTCAATAGATGAGGTGGTGGTGCAGTTATAACTATCAGCCTATAATAACACCCATTTGGGATTATAGTGATACCCAAGTGGTACTAAAATGCAGTGGATAAGCAAACCGAGCTAAAATAAAGTGAGCCGAGCCAAGCAGAGTCGTACATAAAGTGTCTTTAGTCAGTTGTTCAACTTATTTAGCTGCAGTTTTAAAAAAAAAGAGCACACAATGGTTTCATTTAGTCATACCATACAATGCTTTACACAAATCTGCAAATGTAAAAAAGAAATATTGGTAAATTTGATTATCAATTATTCTCTATTAATAATAGTTGGGATGCTGCTATGTGTTCTGGGCCCCCTGAACAGCAGGGGGATTAGGGGGATTGGTCCCTCTTTGTAAAAATCACGTTCCGGGCCCCTTCTCCCTCGGCGGGGCCTTGGAATCGTCTTAACCATCCCCCTGTTACAGCGCCCCTGATAATAATGACTATATTTATCTGTTCCAGATTCAGGTCTGTCCTCAGCTGCTATTATCAGTGTTGTTGTTCCTGTTGTTCTGATGCTGGCTGTAATTGCTGGTGTGATTTACTGTTGCCACAGATCAAGACAAAATGGCAAGTATTACAGCTGATTTTATTTAATACTTTATTGTGCAATAAAATATTTAAAATATGAAAAGCGATGCATTTTTATTTTTATTTTTATTTAAACTCTTAATTTTAGCTAAATTAAGAGTTTGTTACTATTGCTTAAACAGGAACCAGGATGGAGCACATTCATGACAAGGTGAGATATTATGACCACAGTGCCTGTCTACAAACAGAGAAAAGAGATTTGTACATTCAGCAAACATCAGAGGAGATAAAAGCATATTTGTGTTTGTGCAACTGAATCATCAATTCATAACATTTGTTTTACTTACTGTGAATCTGTTTTCTTTATTTTAGTGTAATGATGAAGAAATACAGCCCCTTAATCAGACAGGTGTCGCTGATGTGACATCCCAGATGTGTGTTGCTTATGGGATATACCTTAATCAGTCTCCACAGATGGATGTCACTAATGAGACGTCTCTTAATCAGACAGAGTCTCCACAGATGGATGTCACTAATGGGCTGTATCTAATTCAAACAGAGTCTCCACAGATGGATGTCACTAATGAGACGTCTCTTAGTCAGACAGAGACTCCACAGATGGATGTCACTAATGGGATGTATCTAATTCAAACAGAGTCTCCACAGATGGATGTCACTAATGAGACGTCTCTTAGTCAGACAGAGACTCCACAGATGGATGTCACTAATGGGATGTCTCTCAATCAGACAGAGTCTCCACAGATGGATGTCACTAATGGGATGTATCTAATTCAAACAGAGTCTCCACAGATGGATGTCACTAATGGGACGTCTCTTAGTCAGACAGAGACTCCACAGATGGATGTCACTAATGGGATGTATCTAATTCAAACAGAGTTTCCACAGATGGATGTCACTAATGGGACGTCTCTTAGTCAGACAGAGACTCCACAGATGGATGTCACTAATGGGATGTATCTAATTCAAACAGAGTCTCCACAGATGGATGTCACTAATGGGACGTCTCTTAGTCAGACAGAGACTCCACAGCTGGATGTCACTAATTGGATGTATCTAATTCAAACAGAGTCTCCACAGATGGATGTCACTAATGGGACGTCTCTTAGTCAGACAGAGACTCCACAGATGGATGTCACTAATGGGATGTATCTAATTCAAACAGAGTTTCCACAGATGGATGTCACTAATGAGACGTCTCTTAGTCAGACAGAGACTCCACAGATGGATGTCACTAATGGGATGTATCTAATTCAAACAGAGTCTCCACAGATGGATGTCACTAATGGGACGTCTCTTAGTCAGACAGAGACTCCACAGATGGATGACACTAGCGGGAAGTCTCTCAATCAGACAGAGACTCCACAGATGGATGTCACTAATGGGACGTCTCTCAATCAGACAGAGTCTCCACAGATGGACATCCTTAGTTGGACGTCTCTTAATCAGACAGAGACTCCACAGATTGATGTCACTAGCGGGACGTCTCTCAATCAGACAGAGATTCCACAGATGGATGTCACTAATGGGACGTCTCTTAGTCAGACAGAGACTCCACAGATGGATGTCACTAATGGGCTGTATCTAATTCAAACAGAGTCTCCACAGATGGATGTCACTAATGAGACGTCTCTTAGTCAGACAGAGACTCCACAGATGGATGTCACTAATGGGATGTATCTAATTCAAACAGAGTCTCCACAGATGGATGTCACTAATGAGACGTCTCTTAGTCAGACAGAGACTCCACAGATGGATGTCACTAATGGGATGTCTCTCAATCAGACAGAGTCTCCACAGATGGATGTCACTAATGGGATGTATCTAATTCAAACAGAGTCTCCACAGATGGATGTCATTAATGGGACGTCTCTTAGTCAGACAGAGACTCCACAGATGGATGTCACTAATGGGATGTATCTAATTCAAACAGAGTTTCCACAGATGGATGTCACTAATGGGACGTCTCTTAGTCAGACAGAGACTCCACAGATGGATGTCACTAATGGGATGTATCTAATTCAAACAGAGTCTCCACAGATGGATGTCACTAATGGGACGTCTCTTAGTCAGACAGAGACTCCACAGCTGGATGTCACTAATTGGATGTATCTAATTCAAACAGAGTCTCCACAGATGGATGTCACTAATGGGACGTCTCTTAGTCAGACAGAGACTCCACAGATGGATGTCACTAATGGGATGTATCTAATTCAAACAGAGTTTCCACAGATGGATGTCACTAATGAGACGTCTCTTAGTCAGACAGAGACTCCACAGATGGATGTCACTAATGGGATGTATCTAATTCAAACAGAGTCTCCACAGATGGATGTCACTAATGGGACGTCTCTTAGTCAGACAGAGACTCCACAGATGGATGACACTAGCGGGAAGTCTCTCAATCAGACAGAGACTCCACAGATGGATGTCACTAATGGGACGTCTCTCAATCAGACAGAGTCTCCACAGATGGACATCCTTAGTTGGACGTCTCTTAATCAGACAGAGACTCCACAGATTGATGTCACTAGCGGGACGTCTCTCAATCAGACAGAGATTCCACAGATGGATGTCACTAATGGGACGTCTCTTAGTCAGACAGAGACTCCACAGATGGATGTCACTAATGGGATGTATCTTAATCAGACAGAGTCTCCACAGATGGATGTCACTAATGGGATGTATCTAATTCAAACAGAGTCTCCACAGATGGATGTCACTAATGAGACGTCTCTTAGTCAGACAGAGACTCCACAGATGGATGTCACTAATGGGACGTCTCTTAATCAGACAGAGTCTCCACAGATGGATGTCACTAGCGGGAAGTCTCTCAATCAGACAGAGACTCCACAGATGGATGTCACTAATGGGACTTCTCTTAGTCAGACAGAGACTCCACAGATTGATGTCACTAGCGGGACGTCTCTCAATCAGACAGAGATTACACAGATGGATGTCACTAATGAGACGTCTCTTAGTCAGACAGAGACTCCACAGATGGATGTCACTAATGAGACATCTCTCAAGCAGACAGAGACTCCACAGATGGATGGCACTAGTGGGACGTTTCTTAATCAGACAGAGACTCCACAGATGGATGTCACTAGCGGGACGTCTCTCAATCAGACAGAGATTCCACAGATGGATGTCACTAATGAGACGTCTCTTAGTCAGACAGAGACTCCACAGATGGATGTCACTAATGGGACGTCTCTTAATCAGACAGAGTCTCCACAGATGGATGTCACTAGCGGGAAGTCTCTCAATCAGACAGAGACTCCACAGATGGACATCCTTAGTTTGGACGACTCTTAATCAGACAGAGACTCCACAGATGGATGTCACTAGTGGGACGTATCTTAATCAGACAGAGTCTCCACAGATGGACATCCTTAGTTGGACGACTCTTAATCAGACAGAGACTCCACAGATGGATGTCACTAGTGGGACGTATCTTAATCAGACAGAGACTCCAAAGATGAATGTTGTTAATGGGACGTCTCTTAATCAGACAGAGTCTCCACATATGGATGTCGCTAATGGGACATCTCTCAATCAGACAGAGTCTCCACAGATGGATGTCCTTAGTGGGATGTCTCTTAATCAGACAGAGACTCCACAGATGGATGTCACTAATGGGACGTCTCTTAATCAGATAGAGTCTCCACAGATGGATGTCACTAATGAGATGTCTCTTAGTCAGACAGAGACTCCACAGATGGATGTCACTAATGGGACGTCTCTCAATCAGACAGAGATTCCACAGATGGATGTCACTAATGAGACATCTCTCAAGCAGACAGAGACTCCACAGATGGATGGCACTAGTGGGACGTTTCTTAATCAGACAGAGACTCCACAGATGGATGTCACTAGCGGGACGTCTCTCAATCAGACAAAGATTCCACAGATGGGTGTCACTAATGGGATGTCTCTCAGTCAGACAGAGTCTCCACAGATGGATGTCGCTAATGGAACGTCTATTAATCAGACAGAGTCTCCACAGATGGATGACACTAATGAGACGTCGCTTAGTCAGACAGAGACTCCACAGATGGATGTTGCTAATGGGACGTCTCTTAATCAGACAGAGACTCCACAGATTGATGTCACTAATGAGACGTCTCTTAGACAGAGATTACACAGATGGATGTTGCTAATGGGACGTCTCTCAATCAGACAGAGACTCCACAGATGAATTTCACTATCGGGACTTCTCTCAATCAGACAGAGTCTCCACAGATGTATGTCCTTAGTGGGACATCTCTTAATCAGACAGAGACTCCACAGATGGATGTCACTAATGGGATGTCTCTTAATCAGACACTCCACAGATGGATGTCACTTATGGGACCTATCTAAATCAAACAGAGACTCCGCATATGGATGTCACTAATGGGATGTCTCTTATTTACACAGAGACTCCACAGATGGATGTCACTAATTGGATGTCTCTTAATCAGAAAGACACTCCACGGATGGATGTCACTAATGGGATGTCTCTTAATCAGACAGACACTCCACAGATGAATGTCACTTGTGGGATGTCTCTCAATCAGACAGAGACTCCACAGATGGATGTTGCTAATGGGACGCCTTTTAATCAGGCAGAGTCTCCACAGATGGTTGTCGCCAGTGGGACATCTCTCAATTAGACAGAGACCGTGCAGACGGATGTTGGTAATGGGATATCCCTTAATCTTATCAAGACTCTAAGTGGATTTTTACATTCAGCAAACCTCAGAGAGGATGTAATCACAGATCTAGATAAATTGGTTTACTTTCTGTGATTTTTTTTTTTTTTTTAGTGTAATCATTGAGAATCACAGACCCCTAATCAGAATGCCGTTACATGGACAGGTGTCACTGATGTGACATCCCAGATGTGGCCCATTTAGTGTCAGATCACTAAATATAATATTAAAGAGGTGTGTGAACTTATGATATGTCAGATACTGTAATATACTCTGGTGCGCTCACTGCTTACCGTGGTGATGAGATACATAGTGAAATGACAGCTGTATACTGTGACCTCTCAGTAGTTATTCCATACTGTGATTAATCAGTATGCTCCTGTAGAATTACTGAATTAGAATTAGAGTGTAACTGTTAAATTAATGCAACTAGAAAATTGAATTGTATAGTCAGCAACACCAAAGCCCCATCAACAATGTAAAAAAAAAAAAAAAAAAAAAACGTTCATGTGCGTTGAAGTGTTTTTTCTCCTTTTTTTTCTTTTTTCATTTTTGTCTTTTAATTTACTATAAAATGTATTGTTAATTAAAAAAATTATTTTTTTTTTTTATTTAATGTTAACTTATTATAAAAAACTTATAAATAATTTATAACACTGGAAATATGTGTTCAATGTGTTTTAATAAAATCTAACTTTCCAACAAAGTTTAGACGGTCATGCTTCTCTCCACTTACCAGGACACACTATAGAACATCTTCAGTGATCACTGCATGATTACATATAGCTTAACAGAAAGCCAGAGTTTGCTTACACACTAGGGCTGGGCGATATATCTAACGATATGATCATGCGCATCTAATCAGCTGCTTCCGTGATCACCTCTAAAATCGCCATCACATAATTGGAGTGGCATTTAATAGACAGCAGAGGTGGGACTTTCAAGTCACAAGCAAGTCTTCAAGTCATTTCCAAGTCCTCAAAGGGTTAAAGTTAATGAGATAATTAAGTGACTAATTAAATGATGATTGTACATTAGTGATGAACTTCTGCTGTTAACAATCAACATCACTGAAGTAAAGCGAAACACAAGAACTACAACTGAATTTAGCCACAGCCTTCAACAGAAAAAAAAAAAAAAAAAAAAAACACTATGCCACCATAATTGTGGTCAGGGTTTGCTTTAGGTAGTCTCTTGACCCTTTTACTAATTCAAAGCAATTTGGTTCAAAACAATTGCAATATTGTTTTTGCAACAAACATGTATGCATTGCTGAATCAAACCTTGTAGTGACAGATGATCTTATGCTTTTTCTGCTTATAACTCATGTTGACTTGGACATCAGTCTTATTCGGATTGTTGACTGACATTCAGCTTTTACCAGAGTTGGGACTTTCAAGTCACAAGCAAGTCTTCAAGTCATATCCCAAGTCCTCAAAGGGTTAAAGTTAATGATATAATTAAGTGACTAATTAAATGATGATTGTGCATTAATGATGAACACCTGCTGTTCTTGAGAATTACAGAGGATCAGATGTTGATGTTTTATTGGTTAAAGTGATGCAACCATAATGGAGATCAGTGTTTGCTTTAGTGGGGCTCTTGACCCTTGACTGTCATGTTAGATCTCTTTATGTAGCATTGCATGAGGTGCTGTAAAGCAGAGAGAAGAAGTTAATCTGTATGTGATAGGTGGTCAGATTACAATCAAATTAACATTAGCTCTATTTAAGTTTAGCATAATCAACCCAGTAAAACTACACTATGGAAAAAAAAATGAATTTTAAATCTACTAAGTGCATACAAAATTTGAAGACACACACAGAAATCAAGAACCAGCATATGACTCTCAACAGTGGTGACAATCAACAAAATGTTGCATGCTGGGTAAAACCTTAGTAAAAACTCCAGTCATGCACTGCAGTATGAAAAATTGTCACCACTGTTGAAGATCGTGTGATAAGTGTGTTTGTCTAAAAACCTGAACTGATTGTCTCCTTTTGTGTCTATCAACATTGAGATTTTTTTTTTTTTTTTTACTTCAGTTCAGTAATAGCTGAGTGTCAGTCTACTATCCAAAGATAAACACAATTCCATGATGTTTAATCATCATGAGTTATAAGCAGAAAAAACATAAGATCATCTGTCACTACAAGGTTCGACATGTTTGTTGCGAAAACAATATTGCAATTGTTTTGAATCAAATTGGTTTGAATTAGTAAAAGGGTCAAGAGACTAAAAGCAAACCTTGACCACAATTATGGTGGCATAGTGTGTTTTTTTTTTTTTTTTTTTTTTTCAGTTGAAGGCTGTGGCTAAATTCAGTTGTAGTTCTTGTGTTTCTCTTTACTTCAGTGATGTTGATTGTTAACAGCAGAAGTTCATCACTAATGCACAATCATCATTTACCCAGATAGCAAATGACATGTGGCCCAGTTCTGGACCACATCTCCCCTATTCTTCTGGCCCACATACCGCGCGGAATGACGGCGATGACTCAACCTGAGTCTGGCTGACATATGTCAGCCTAGGGCTGGGCGATATATCTAACGATATGATCATGCACATTTAATCAGTAAAGCTGCTTCCGTGATCACCGCTAAAATCTCCATCACATAATTGGAGTGGCTTTAATAGACAGCAGAGGTGGGACTTTCAAGTCACAAGCAAGTCTTCAGGTCATACACTGTTAAAAATCGCTGTAAAAAAACGGCCAAATTTCGACAGTAAAATACTGTTTTTCATTTAAACAGTGCATTCTGGGTAATATTCATCGTTTTCGGGAAGTAGCCTGCTGCTATATATCGTAAAATAACAACGTTCAAATTCGACACTCAGCGGCTGTGTTTCAAATCACACCCTACAACCTCATTCACTATTCCCTACATGAGTTTACTAATATAGTCCACCTGACAGAGAGAATGAACACTAATGAGTGAATTCAGACAATGATCAACAGCTGCTGTTAATGAGTAGAATCACTGAAGAAAAAAAAACATAACAAGACAAACACATGAAATACAACTGACTTCAGCCACAGCCTTAGATGAAATCAACTGAAGATTTAAACGATCAACAAACAGCTTCACCAACTTCACACATTACTAACCAGACTGACTTTATTTCTGTCAGATCAGAGAACAGAGATCAAAAGATCTTATTGAGAATTAAAGAGATTTAGATGATAATGTTACTGTTTCGTTTAGCGTCACCATTGTGGAGATCAGTGTTTGCTTTAGTTGGGCTCCTGACCATTGACTTTTACACTTTACATTTTGTTTTATTGCTGTATTTGTATCTTTATGATGCATCTGTTACAGCAGTATTAATTTTGATAGTCAAGTGATTATGGTTGTTTCTAACAGGCATGATCTACTAGACTGACTTAAAGTGTTGCTATAATAATCAAATATTAATTTGGTGTTGAAATATTTGAGTGAATGACACTTCAATTTAGTAAGATTGAAAAGTAGTGTGATAACCAGTATTTATGGATTTAACGACTAGTTTTAGTTAAAAAGTATTTCGGGAAGCAGTCCCCACAAAACTCAAAGAGAGAAATCAACAATCAGCATATGAATATATATATGTTTCTGTCGTCTCCACAACACCCCATGCAGAGCTACGGAGAGAGATCTAGCACAACAAATCAAGGGTCAAGAGTACAACTAAACCAAACACTGATCTCCATGATGGTGGCATAATTTTAACCAATAAAACATCAACATCTGATCCTCTGTAATTCTCAATAACATTCAGCCATTCAATAGTCACTTAATTATCTCATTAACTTTAACTCTTTGAGGACTTGAGATTTAACTTGATAGTCGTTTGTGACTTGGAAGGAATGACTTGGTTCCTCTGGTGAAATCAGCTGCTGGACTTTTGCTCTTTGGCCCCTGGACTTCCCACCTCTGTACAAAACTGGTCTCTTAAGGTACAAATCACAAGGGTACAAATTTGAACCCTATGCCAAGGGTACAAAGCTGTACCCTTGAGGGTACAGCCCCAGTGACAAGCTATTGTACCCCTAAAGGTACAATTATGTACTTTGTTTTCTGAGAGTGTACCCTCAAGGTTACAGCTTTTGTACCCTTGGTATAGGGTACATTAAACATCAACATCTGATCCTCTGTAACGCTCAATAACAGCAGGTGTTAATCATTAATTCACAATCATCATTTAATTAGTCACTTAATTATATCTTTAGCTTTAACTCTTTGAGGACTTGGGATTTGACTCAAGACTCGTTTGTGACTTGGAAGGAATGACTTGGTTCCTCCTCTGGTGAAATCGGCTGCTGAGTTCATGGGTGGAACAAAAATATGGCAGGACTTTTACTCTTTGGCCCCTGGACTTCCCACCTCTGGTTCTTACAGGGCTTTCAACCAAGGAGGTCCTTCAAAAAATATCAGAAGCAGGCATAGAAGTAACCGACGTCGAGTTGTACTGCATTCTGAGTCTATTCCATTGTTTTGGCAAATCAGTTATCTCTTTAACAAAGACAACATGTGGATCCTTTGTCCTATGAGCGTCACTTTCATGCATGCTGTGTCAAGGCTGTTAATAAAAGGATTATACTGAAACCAGGAGATGAAATGGATTTTCAGGCAAATTGCACTCACTCATTAGATGATCATTTCTATGTTATAATTAGACATTGTTTTTAAAATGAAAAGGATTTAGTAAATTCTGATTTTAATCAGCGTGTGTGTTATATATATATTATAGTCAACGATTGTACCGTTTTTGAAGGGTAAATTTTTGTACTGTTAAATAAAGGTACAAAATTGTCACCACAGGTACAAAACTGGTCTCTTAAGGTACAAATCACAAGGGTACAAATTTGTACCCTATGCCAAGGGTACAAAAGCTGTACCCTTGAGGGTACAGCCCCAGTGACAAGCTATTGTACCCCTAAAGGTACAATTATGTACTTCATTTTCTGAGAGTGTAGTCACCTACGGTATTACCGATTTATTATTTAATTTCTGTCTTATTTGATATGGTTTGAACCAACCACAAAAGGTTGCACAGGGATGTTTATTTTATATCTTACATAATATAATATATTACATTTTACCATCTCTGTGTGAAATAAGTTAATGTTAAATAACTGACCACCTCTGAAATGGGCTGTAGGCCTACGGTTGGCATGAGCTGGTCCAAAAATGTATGAAAAACCAAAGACAATGACTAAAAGGCATTAATACCATAATATAAGTGATGGATTCTGAATAGAAATACTAATTAATGTAAGCAGTGTTTTGTTTTAATGTAAATTCTGTTTAGCCCCGGAAAAAGCTTACGCTTCTGTTAATGAGACACATGTAGACTGAAAACAGTGTTATAACCATAGCACACTGCCAGAAACACCACACGAATCCATAAATGCACACAGTATTGCAAGGGACACATGCAAGGGATGCACAAAATATATGACATTCTGTACAATACTGCAAATGCAATGACTACACAGGCCAAGCATGTAACCTTGTACAAACAAATCACAAAATGTTTATAAAAAGTGTAATCTATTAAATGTAATCTCCAAATCATGCAGTACTGTACCTGTTTAATATGTTTCTTCATTAAAGAAAGTTAAATGATGCTGCTAAAAAAAAATTATTTGGTGTATTTGGTGTAATGAAATGTTTATGCAGTTTATTTTCCACATACTTTACATTATTGTTTCTCCTCTATGCCCCGTCTTCTGAAATGTGTCGATTTTTACAAAGCTCATCGCTCTGAAAAAGTGAGGTGTGCTGTGACTGGCCAGCTAACCAGTGCATTGTGATTGGCCCAATGCCTCAAACGTGTGACGGAAATATAACTCACCTTCACATATTGTGAAGCCTTGTCCAGCCGAAGTGACGAGACATTAACATAAAACCGATTATAAATGTGATATAAAAATGATTTCTAGTTGTGCCTTCTTTTGGATGGCCAAACAAAGTAGTTTTGCTTTCTCAACGAAACAGCGTCATGCACCATGAGTGAGCAGAGGCATAGAGTGAGCTGCGGTCGGCTTGAGTGAGTGAGGGCCGGCTGCTTCAGAACGATGTTGCAGGCGGATTCTATGAAGGAGTGCACCTTGGGCTTGAATCTATCACATGTGAAGACCCCGGGCTGGACTCCGCTTCATCCACAGTGCTAAGTTGATGTATTTCCTCAGCGACCAGCATGGATCAGCTGCATGCATGACAAGAGTGCATACCTTCCTTTTTTGGAAGGCCAAACAAAGTAGTTTCACAACCAAACACACAGCATCTATACGACATGGTGGCGGCAGCAATAACAATACAACAGGCACTGTTATGCAAATCTTCCCACACAGTGACAATGAGATGTGTGGGCATGTTAAAACGAGACGTTTTAGTGGGTGTGGACAAGTTTTACATTTTATAAAGAAAATCTCTTTGGATTTGAGACTGGTGAAGCAAGTGAAAGACATTATGGTAAGTAAAGTTTCATAATGTGAAGTTATCATTCATTGTTTATGTCCTGGAGTGTTTTCATTGAATGAAAGTAGGAAATAAAGAGCATAAATTGTTGGTTTTCGCCTCACCAACGGAGGTCTTAATGGTCTCTTTTACAGAATGGAAGAAGTAACATTAGTTTTAAAATAACATCCGTGAGTGTCTTATGTCATATTTACATAAGATTTTACAATATATGCACTTTTTGAGTTGTTAATAGACGGTTATGGTTATGGTTACACTCATGTTAATTGATCATATTTTCTCACAGTTAAACTGAATGTACGTTAGTAGATGTTGAAAGCCAGAAAAGAACTTAATTCTTTTGAGACTGATGCTATTTATTTTTAGAAAATAAATGTTCCTGATGTGTCCTGCCTGTTTACTTAACATTTTGATGCAACAACGGTATGATTACATGTGAGGAGGCGGTGGTCTTCTCAGCTTCTTTGGAAGAGAGGGAAAGACAAGAATAAAATAATGTTTGTATTTCTGGTTTCGATTCTGGTTATCCCTGACACACCTGACGCCATTCCTGATTTCTGCCTGTCTGACCATTCTCTAAATAAATACTGCATTTGGATCCGAACGCCTCTGACTCTCTTCATAACATATATATTGGAGTCAGTTGGTTATTTTATTTTATTGGTGTTCATTTATTATATTAAACTGGATAAAATGTTACACTTTTTTATATTTTAATAAGTTATGATTTACTTTTGATTTTAACAAAATGATTGTTTATTATTGTATGTCCCTTTGGCATTTCATTTTTTGTTACTTTTAAATGTTCTTATTGAGAGAACAGCAGCAGCAGTATGGTGTAACATTTATTTAAAACAAGTATTTGGCACTTGCTACCTTATATCTTTACTCTTTCCTTTCATTCTTTTCATGGCTTTAGAAAAGGGGTGATTTTAATCTTGGATGTTTCTCTGCGTCGCTTTTTGCATATCTCCGGGTCGAAGCTTCGTTGCAGTTTTTTTCTAGGAATGAATGCTTTCTCTGAATCTTTAAAGTCTCTCGGTGACTGATTGTACAGGTTCAGATATATCTGTGCAGCTCAGCTATTCGACACTCCAGTGTATTCATGTTGCTAGTGACTAGAGAAGAACTGCTACACTGCTACCTTCAGTAAATTTTTCTCCCCACAAGAACTTTGGTCAAGCTTACTTGTTTTATGTATTAGAGAAATCTAGTACATTGGCAAGCCACCCAAACTACTGCTAAGCCAAATACAGTAAATTCTAACAGTTTCTATCTGCTGATTAAAATCAATCTGGTGTGAGTCCTCCCACAATCCTCCTAGTTCACACACGCATAGTGTAACAAGACTTCACTCGAAGTGGCATCAATAAGCAGACTTTATTAACAATAATCAGGGTCGTACAGGCAGTGGTCAGGATCAGCAAACACAACAGCGTGGAACAGGCAGATTTGTGGTCGTTAAACAGGCAGAGTGTCAGGGTATCAAGCAGTGTATCAAAGTCCAATAATCAATATCAATAGTCAGAAGGCAGGCAGCAACAATCGAAGACGGGGAACAGACAATATCAGCAACAGGATATGAACGCTCAGAAATGTACATCATAGTAAATACAAGAGCTCACGATGAACACAAGAGAACTGTCAGCTTTATACTGAAGTCTAATAAGATACAGCTGTAGCATAATCAGAGTCCAAGGATGGGGCTTGTGGGAAATGCAGTGTGAGTCAGTGTAAGTGAGTGAATGGATGTATGTGTGCTAGTATTTGGGTGATGGATCCCTCTGCTGGCCAGTACAATAGAGTCTGGGAACATGACGTCAGCAACGCAATGCATTCTGGGACTTTGGGACACGGACGCTGCTGTATGTATTGTATTGGATTGATAATAGACTGTTTTGTTTGCTATCTACAGCTAAAAAATAAGTTGCAATGGTAAAAGCTTGTTGTGTAATTAACTGCCATACTCGTACTCATGACCGGCATGGAAAAATAATTTGAATGGAGTGCGATTTTTCAGCTTTCCCGCTGAAAAAACCGCACCTTGATCTCAGGTCTCCGAGTTAACAAAGCGGCGTCACATGGCTTGGTTAGCAGCAGTAAGAAGGAAAAGAAGGATTGTCCCTTTGGTCTGATATATACACACGTATGTATGTGCATTTATATATACAGAGGTGGAGAGTCCAGGGGTCAGAAAGTAAAAGTCCTGCCATATTTTTGTTCCACCCATGAACCCAGCAGCTGATTTCACCACAGGAGGAATCAAGTCATTCCTTTCAAGTCACAAACAAGTCTCAAGTTAAATCCCAACTCCTCAAAGAGTTAAAGTCAATGAGATAATTAAGTGACTAATAAAATGATAATTCTGCATTAGTGATGAACACCTGCTGTTAACAATCAACATCACTGAAGAAAAGAGAAACACAAGAACTACAATTGACTTTAAGCACAGCCTTGGATGAAATCAACTGGAAGAAAAAAAAAAAAAAAAAACTTTGTCCCCATAATTGTGGTGAGTCCACCATCATGGAGATCAGTGTTTGCTTTAGTTGGGCTCTTGACCCTTTTAATAATTCAAAGTAATTTGCTTTTTAAACACTTGCGGTTGTGTTACATAGTAAACATTAACACATTGCTGAATTAAAAGCTTGAAGTAGAAAACTTAATTGCCCTTTTTTCATCTAAAACATTTTAATTAACTTCATGAAGGTGTCTCTCTTTGGTTTGTTAAATTATGTTCAGCAATTACTGAACTACAAAAAAAGTCCTATTAAACAAATATTATTGTAATGCTTAGATATTGGGGGAAAAAATTATACAGGCTCGGGATTTTAGACATGAGCACTTATCATATGATCCTCAACAGTGGTTACAATAATTATTCATGCTACAGTGCATAATCTGAGTTTTTACTATGGTGTTACCCAGCATGCACTTCAGCTTGAAGCGTTTTGTTGATTGTCACCATTGTTGAGATTCATATGCTGGGTCATGATGTCTGTGCGTCTTATTAGGATAAGATTTAAAAAATGTATATTTATTACATACATTAGGAAATGTATTCATTATAGTGATTAAACCAACGGTTCCACAAGGTAGGTTATTTAAAAACTGAACATTTGTTAATAAATACATAAAATTGTTTTGGAAATAAACAGACTGATGCCTAATAATTACTTCATCATGTAAAACCAGCTAGTAACGGTTTTCTGCACAGCACTGATCGCACTGTTTTATAACAGCACATGTACTTTTACAGAGAAACATCTAACATAAGAAACCAAAGGTCAAGAGCCCAACTGAAGCAAACACTGATCTCCATGATGGTGGCATAATTTTAACCAATAAAACATCAGCATCTGATCCTCTGTAACGCACAATAACAGCAGGTGTTCATCACCAATGCACAATCATCATTTAATTAGTCTCTTAATTATCTCATTGACTTTAACTCTTTGAGGACTTGGGATTTGAGTTGAGACTAGTTTGTGACTTGAAAGGAATGACTTGTTTCCTCCTCTGGTGAAATCAGCTGCTGAGTTCATGGGTGGAGCAAAAATGTGGCAGGACTTTTACTTTCTGACCCCTGGACTCTCCACCTCTGGTCGCAACACTAGCCTTCTGTGCCCATCTTTGACTCTCAGATGGAGACAGGCCAGGACCCCTATGTTGTTCGGGCCCAGACCTGGACCTTCGAAATCTGAATCGGAGCACGCTTTAGTCTCCCTGAACTTCCCGATCACCGTCTCAACGGAAATACTGAAGTTCAGAAGGCGAATCCTGAGCATAGAGAAGAAAGACCATCGTTTTTATTTGTTTTGTGTTTATTTTTGTCATTAAAATCTTCAATTGATTTTCCGCCGGTTCCTTCCTCCTTCTTCCCGATGATTATGGAGTTTTTATTATTACAGTGGTGCCGAAGCCCGGGAGAAGGAGGGACGCGCTGCTGAAGATCCCTCGCCGCTGTGGTGAATCCGCGGTGCCATCGAGCAGGCGAGGAGTGTGCCGCCATGGACGCTCGAGGCAGTGGGCTGGAGCGAGTTGCCGGGGACGGGCGAGCTCGCTGCCGGCCGCCCACGATATGGAGGGGCGGCTGCTGTCCGTGAGGGAGCGGAGGAGTCGGCGCCGTTCGCCAGGGTGCCGGAGCCTGCTGCCTCCGTGAAGGAATCTGGAGGAGCAGGGAACGGGGGACTCCTGCCGGCTGCCCAAAACCGGAGGAGCCGTCGCCGTCCACCGGGCGGCGGAGGAGTGTCGTGCCGTCCGCCGAGGGCCGTCCAGTGCCACCGCCAGGCACCGCGGAGGAGATCACCCAGCTGGTGGAGGGCCGAGCAGCAGTGCGTCTGGGAATTTTTTTTTTGTCCTCTCTCCCCTCTCTCGTCTCTGTCGCTCCTCCTTCCATCTCCTTTTCTCTCGCCTCGTCTGTCCTACCCCCAGGTTCCCGCAGGTCTCCGTCAGCGGTCCCCCCAAGAGGGAGGGGGGGGGGGTAGAGCGCAGTCTCGAGGGTACCCCCCGGCCTGTGAGGGGCGATGGGGGTATGTGGCGAGTGGGGCGTGGCCGAGGGACTTGGAAACAAGGAGTGATGCCAGCGGAATGATTGAGAAATCTGCGACACCTGCGCCCCATCGCCGGTCTCGAGTCCCACGTAGGAGATGGAAGGATATAAAACTGGAGCGACGATACTGAAGGACGAGAGAGGATCAGGCCTGGGCCTTATTTTATGTTTTGGTTTTTATTTGTGCGCACCAGTCGTCCGTGAGGTACTGGTGCGCTGTTTAGTGTTTATTTTTGTCATTAAAATCTTCAATTGATTGTCCGCCGGTTCCCACCTCCTTCTTCCCGATGATTATGGAGTTTTTATTACACAGTACAGAGTGTACACAGTACAGAGATACACAGTGTATTTCAGCGCAATGACAATACAGTACAAATATTTGTTTAAGACTTAATGTATTCATTTAAAGAAACATCCAATATTTAAGATGCAGTGTTTGGGAAAAGAAACCACCAGTATTATTGATTTCACTCACCTTCTGTGAATCTGTTTTCAGGAGCATCATGTTGAACATTCATCCACTAATATGGTTGAGATGCCATTGATGACTGTTGCCAATGAATCAGCGCCTAATCAGACATCAATGTAACATTAATTATTACATTGTTAATTTCATTGATAGGTGATCTGATGTTTCTATACCATGATATTTTATGTTCTCGTAACAATGTTAAACTGTTGTCTGTCTACTAGAGGGCTGCGCTGACTGGACAAGTTTTATCACATGCCTCATGTGTCATGTGTCCTGACCTATTTGAAAAACAATTCAATGTGAGCTAGCAGAAGGGCTGTGCAATGAATCATTCGACTTTGGGTTCCAGCGGATATGAAAACATGATAAGATAAAATGATAATTTAAAACAGTGTGGTTTCGCCCCTTAAAGTGTGCTTTGATCTCTTTGTGAAAACAAAACTGGCATATGGTCCAGGTCATTGAAAGTTGAAATAGAAGTGTCAAGACCTCAAGTTAAGAATTAATGATCTTAACCGTGTCATGTTTGGTATCAATTTTACGGTCTCGGTGTGATTAGAAATATGATCTCAGTTTCATATCAGTAGAACAGATCAAAAATAAAGAATCAGAATCTGAGGAAATTCTGTTCTACTGGTGTGGGGTGTGCCCCTGATAAGGTCTTTGTCAGATGTTGTTTTTCTACTTCAGGTTAGATTTGGCTTTCAGGTCACCTCAGGTCCCAGCAAAAGTCTGGTAAAGCTTTTATTATGCTAAATGTATGATTGTTTTGTTCTGATTTGGGTATTTAAAGAGGAATAAGGAGGAAACATTCAAGGAAGCATCTGTAAATAAAACTTCCCGCACAATACCCTTGCGTCTTTCTATTTGCCAGGTATGCTAACTCTTTGAAGTTATTTTAGTATACATTTCTATTCTACATTTTGTGTTTCATGCTGATAAATTTTGTAACCAAATTGTTATGCATTTTCTCTGATTGATGTATTCTCATTATGGATTTATTAAATTTATTCTTTGCGATTATTATTTGTATATTCCTGGCAAAATAAATCTATTTTTTTTGTGTGTGTGTGTGTTTCCACAAATCTGTGTCCAGGACGGATCATACTGAAGTATCAATAAATGTAGCCGGGCTCATCATTAGGGACCTTCTGATTTCTGACTGTCACTGACTTGACAAGTTGTAGTTTTCGTGGTCATAAACAGACTGGATTGGATATGTGTCAGTGTATTAGATCTGTGCATTCGGTCGTAAATGCAGATACCTGCTGCTATCTGTGACATTAATGTTAATCAAACAACAAAACAGAGAAAATTACTCACTGCTCTTCACTTAATCACTTTAGTATCTTTAATACAAATCAATGTACATGTAATTTATACATTTAAGACAATGCAGTGTTTTAAAGTTAGCACAGTATTTTATAAATGTTAATCAATGGTTTTAATGACCATTGATTGTTTAATGCAGTACTGTGTTTTAAATGCAAATCTCAAGAAGTCAAGTCAAGTCTACTTTATTTATATAGCACTTTAAACAAAAAGGATTGCGTCAAAGCAACTGAACAACATTAAAGCGATAGTTCACTTTGAAACACAATTTTGGTATGTTTTAGCTTACCTCAAGGGCACCCAAGATGTAGGTGTCTTTGTTTCCGCAGAAGTTTCAATTTTGATATTTTTAGGTCAAACCGTTCTTGTCTGTGACTCATATAATGCAGGTCTATGGTCACTACCTCAAAGAGCATGCACAGAGAAGTCCAAATTAAACAATTTCCCATCATAAGTACACATTGATGACCTAAGACACAAAACAAGCGGTTTCCTGTATTCACAGTCGAGACTCTGGTTGAAAATCTGTTTGTGTGTGGTGTGCTGTCTTTGTCACATCATGGCATGCCACAAACACTATAGGAGCAAAACGGTTAAATCTAGGATTTTCTTATCCTCATGTTTGTGGTCTATCACATTTCGAAAATATTAAAATATGTAAAAAATATTTTGGTGTGTACCCAGCATAAGTGAAAAGTCTGCCACGTTTGTTCTGACCAATTGAAGAAAAAAGCATTTCAATATATTGTGCTACCAATGGTGATTTAATCTAAAGATTGGTTAGCTCATATCACATCAAACCATGCAAATGATTATTATTGTTATACTTTATTCGCATATTATTAATGTTGACAATATCAGCATTGTGTGACTATGAGTATAATGTGTATAAGCATGTATATTTCACTTTCTGTACAATCTAATCTCTAATTGTCATACCATTCGAATTTCATATTAGTAAATTATTTTAACCCAAAAAGCAAATTATGCTCCCTTCGAACTGCCCACACAGCAAAAGGATCCGCCGCGGAGGTATCGCGGCTTCCGGAATGGACCCGCGAAACGGACCCGTATCGGCGTCCACTTGCGCGCAATGACGGATCCGAAACGAAGGCGGATCGCGGACCCGTCGTTGCTCCGCGCTGCATCCGCTCCGCATCCGCGATTAAAACCTTACCTCCACGGCGGGTCCGTTTTGGACCCGCACATTGAAACATATATCCGCCACGGACCCGCAATGGAATCCTAAAAATATACTGTATCATCTTGCCAAGTAACCATCTTAGAGATCAGTGTCTGCTTTAGTTGGGCTCTTGACCCTTGATTTCTGTCTTAGTCTTTTCACTGGCTGTTATAACAATGTGTTTCTAAAACACATTTTTTGTAACTTAAAAGCCCAGAAGGAAAAAGTGTTAACCTGAACCTAGGTGTAGGTTGCTACACTTTATGTTGGTGATGATAATCATCAGTTATTGAACTGTACAGAGTCTACTCTCCGATGAAATAAGTGTTGTGTAATTTGATTGATTATAGTAAAAGTGATTCTAAGAGCCAGTGCTTCTGGGATAATCAGTTAATCTGAACAATTTTTCAAAAAGATTGGTCTTCTACAGTGTCAAACAGTCACACAAAGACATCAATAATCAGATTATGAATCTCAACAATGGTGACCATAAAAAAATGTTTGCAGAGCATGCTGGGAGCCATGGATGAGTTTTGTTCTACAATAGTACCCAGCAGCATGTTTTTTTCGTCACCATTGTAGAGGTTCATATTCTGATTATTGATGTCTGTGTTTGACCAATTACTGGCATAGAAGAAGAATGTACCTGTACAAAATGTTTAAAAAGTCATTTTTATATTAACTAATTATCGCAGAGTCACTGGCTCTTAGTGTCATTTTACTAGAACCACTTCTACTAATTACACAACACCTACTTCATCAGAGATTAAACTCCATACAGTTCAATAATTATGAACAATTATCATCACCGATATAAAGTAGAACAACCTACACCTAAGTACAGGTTAACACGTATTTCTTCTCGGCTTTTGAGTTACAACAAATGTGTTTTAGAAACACACTGATATAACAGCCAGAGAAAAGACTAAGACAGAAATCAAGGGTCAAGAGCCCAACTAAAGCAGACACTGATCTCTAACATGGTTACTTGGCCAGATGAGACAGTATTTTTAGGGGTCCATGGCGGATATATGTTTCAATGTGCGGGTCCAAAATGGACGGCGGGTCCGCGATCCGCCTTCGTTTCGGATCCGTCATTGCGCGCAAGTGGACGCCGATACGGGTCCGTTTCGCGGGTCCATTCCGGAAGCCGCGATACCTCCACGGCGGATCCTTTTGCTGTGTGGGTGGTCGCCTTTAAAATACCAATCTTGTGTTATCCAAGGCTTTCTGTAATCAGATGCACATTTGAAACTGGAATATAATTTCATTTAATTTAACTTCCATTTGTTTTATAAACACATGATTCTTTCTGGATTACAATCCATCATCAAAATGAAAAATGTTATTATTCCAGATGCTGTGATAAAAGGCTATAGAAAACATTATTATAAGCTAAACGCTGTGAATCGGACTAAAGTAAGGCCATAACTTTGAACACTGGACGGTTATGTACTTGCTGAAATATTGATTTCGGATCAATTTTAACCAAAAAAGTTACAGACTGCAGCTTTAAGTTTTCAGCAAGCTGTTGAAATGTTGCAAATTATCAGCAGGAAAGCAGGTTTTATTGTACTGTAAACATTTTTTTTTTTTACCTTTCAATTTTAGAGAATTCTTTTTTATATTTTTCAGATTTTTTAAATAAAATAATTAGTTGTTTTTTTTTTCTTTAAAATGAACCCACATAAAATAATTTAATCTGATAAATACTATTAATATAGATTGAATTCTCTCATTATTGCTCAATTGTGCAAGCTTCTTTGCTACTAAATTGTTTTTTTGAGTTTGAGTTTCTAAGTTATCAGAAATAACTGAACTAAGCTGAGTCACGATTTCACTTGAGTGATCTTGAGAGATTTCATGTGTTCTATTATTTTAGCTGAATTAATCTAAGCCAGTTGTATTCATTGTTTCTGCTTGTCTCCCTGACATATTCTCTTCTTTTCTTTAGTGATTCCGCTGGTTAGCAGGATTTTAAAGATTACTTTACATATAATATATACAGAGGTTTCTAGCCAAGATAGTTCCTTCTTCTTGCTCTTTGATGACATGGAGCATTGTCCCAGATAACAAGCAGCAAAAAAGGGCTGCCCACTGCTCCATGTGTGTGTGTTCACTGCTGTGTGTGTGCACTTTGGATAGGTTAAATGCATTCTTCCACTGACCTTATTGCTTTTGAAAGGGCATTGCAATATACCTTTTTTTCTCCCAAAAATACAGTAATAATAATAATTGTTATAATACAAGATTTATCCATATCCAACTTATACTGAACCCCATATTCCTTAAAAAATAAAGTGATCGTTCGAACAAATGATTTCTACTTACCATAGACAGAAATACTTAATGATTTTGATGACAATTTTGCTTCACTTATCTATAGTTGATAAAACGGTGAAAATGAACTGATGATTTTGAGGCTTGAAGAGTATGTTATACTCTTACTCGCCATCATGGGCTCAAAACAACGAAGAGCTATCATAATATTATTTAATTCACACTTCATGTAGTTTATAGCATTTTATTTTAAATAAATAAATGTAATATCTAAGAGATAAATAAGCCATCATGAAGAATCAACTGCTAAAAAAAAAATAATAATAATAATTAAAAAAAACCTTTCACACTAGAGCACTGTCTAAGCCTCTTTACCGTTGTTTGTATCACATCTTGTTATTTTACGTCACTTAACTTTATCTTACTTTCACTTTCGCTTTTAGAATAATTCATCGCCTACTTCACTCCACAACTGCGTCTGTCGCTTACAGTGTGATTTGGTCCTTAGAGACAAAACAGCTGTTAAATCCGCAGAACATGCGTTCATTCCAAAATGAGCCTCTTCGTTTTGTTCACGTTGTCTTCATTCTTCGTGTCAGGTAAGACTTTTGTAACGCTCAGTCTTTTTTTTTCTTCTTCTTTTTTTTAATATAAAAACAAATGGCGCCATATGGCGTTTCATTTCCGTAGTTTAAATTTACACTTGACAGAAATATTAAGATATCATTTCTCTTGGTTTCGCCTGCCCCCGAGTATCTATCTATATATGCTGGGAAAAACACATTGTACTTTCTATCGGTTTGTTGCAACGTAGTTGGTGCACTAGGCCAGATTCACCTTTTTGAGAGAATATGTTAGCCTTTTGAAAGCACCACCCATGAGCTATTCCTACAACTCCTACAGTGCTCCGCGTGGGTCTTGATGTTTCCAGTGTTGCAATTAATTGCTAATGCTTTTATCACGACATACAGTATTATCACAATATTGAAATTTAGTTTAAAAAAATGGTCATAATACAGTATAACAGGTTTAATACCTTTTTCTTATAACAAAAATAACTTTGCAATATAGCAATACAGAAAAATATATAAAGGTGCAAAAGAACTATGAAGACCAATAGGTATCACTTTACAAAAATATCTCATTAGTCAATCTTAGATAATGCAATAACATTCAGAATGAGAAATAGTTACTCTTAGTTCATGTTAGCTCATTAAATGACACAGTTGCAACTTTCGATTTTAACAATGTGTTATATATTGGAATAGCTACCTAAGATTAATGAATGTTTAGAATAATTTTTCATTGGCAGTTTGTTAACTAATGAATTAACTAATATTAACTAATGAAGCCCTGATGTAAAGTGTGAACGATATCTAGGGTAAGTTGTAGTCCAGATTAAAATGTAAAAAAATATAGAAATAGCCTATTAAATCTAAATATTTAAGTATTTGGCGCTGTAAATGCACAAATTTAAATATGCATTCTTATAGACTGATCATTTAAACACACTTATTTTTTGTTGTTTTTGTTTTTACAAATTTGTGTTTTTGTAGCAGAGACGAGACACTTATGTAATCATTTTTAAAAGTAGCCATTTTCACACCTTCTTTACCATTCTGAATCACATTTCTTCCTGTGAGGAATTAATTAATAAAATGAATCACAGCTAAGGTTCCTTTTACGTGCAGGCTTAACATTTGTATGCTTTTGAGTATTAAATATTCCAAATAGCTGAGCTAAAATGAGTTGGTGTGTGGCAGTAACAGCTAGTATTGAAAAAGGACAAGTTCCTCTTCAGGAACTCGAGCTGCGTCAATGCGCTTTGGGGAACGCGCCCAGCGTGCGCGACTCTGAATATCGTGTGAAATCAGACCAATGGAAGAGCGTGACGTCACCGGCGGAGTGACGTAAGCGACCAGGAAGCTATAAAAGCACGTGCCACGCAGCTGGCGTCAGCTTCGCGTCTTTCAGCAAGCGCTCTGTAGGTGAATGTCAAACTGTTTGTCTGTGAGTCTTATTTACTGTTGTCTGTCCAGTTTAAGAGCTCCTAGACATGCCAAAGAGCAAGGCGAAAGTCAAACACACTGACACTGGCGATTCCAAATCGCATTATAGGCTGTGTGTTCCTCCCTGCCCGAGATATATAACGGGTGGGGATACACACAGCCTTTGCGTGGTTTGCCTTGGTTCGAAGCACGCTGAGTCGGCTCTCGAGGGGGCCGACTGCCCGCACTGTGAGCGTATGTCGGTGCGGCTGCTTCGTTCCCGGAGGGCCCTCTTCGAGGAGGGGGCCTTTGCCAGCGTTCCCCGCGGTGCTGGTCCCGCTTCTGCCGAGGCAGAACGGCGGCTGCACTCGTGGGGTTCGCAAGTGGATCTGGTGGAGGGAATGGAGACGGGCCAGACCCTATCTCCTTCCACTTCTGCCAGATCCGGCACCCAATCCCTAGAGTCGGAAGCACGCACAGCGGTTCCTTCCACTCAGGGAGAGGGGTCGACGCTCCGCCTCTCTTCCTCCGAGGAGGTTGATGTGGAGTCGCTCGACAGGGATTCGCCAACCCACTCGCCGCAGTATGAGGAGCTCTTGGAGGTGGTTACTCGTGCGGTGGCCAAGTTGAACATCGATTGGCCCGCCGAGAAAACAGCTGAACCACAGAGAAGCAAGCTCGATGAATGCTTCCTGCGCGCGAGTCAGCCACCTCCCAGCCGGGGCCTACCATTCTTTCCCGACCTGCATGAAGAGATCGCCAGGTCGTGGAAACGTCCATTCTCGGCCCGTCTCTACATCCCCTCGTCAGACTACTATGGGAACGTAGTGGGGATGGTAGAGCACGGTTATAGAGCGATGCCCCGGGTGGAACAGACGTTCGCGAGCTATCTGTCCCCTGTATCTGACAGCTCGAGCGATTGGGCGGTCCATGGCAGCTATGGTGGCCGCGGAGAGGCACTTATGGTTGACCCTGTCCGACATGAAAGAGCGGGACAGGGTCTGCATCATGGACGCCCCGATCCAGCCGACTGGCCTGTTCAGCGACGCAGTCAATTCTGTCGTCGACAGGTTTCAGGAGGCCCGCAAACAAGCGGCGGCGTTCCATAAGTTCCTCCCTCATCGCTCCCTTGGGGCATCTGGGCGGGAGATGCCCCAGCCGCACCCTAGCTCCTCGTACCGCGAGGCCCAAAAGCAGAGCGTCGCCTCTCGTGCTCCTCCGCGTCGGGAACGAGATTCTCGACGACGCTCTCGGCCGAGGACTTCCCAGCCCAAACAAGATCTTAGGGCAGTTATCGAAGCTAAGAAGTCCTCGGCCAAGAAACCCTGACGCCAAGAGCCCAGGGTTTCAGAGGGCAGCCTCTGCTGGGGTAGAACGGTACACACCGCAGTACACGGTGCCCGTCTCGCCTCAGCGCCCTCTGGGGTCGGTCTGCCAACCCTGCCAATGTTCCAGGGTGCAGCAGGTCCCAGCGAGAATCGCTCTCAGTATCTTCCGCCCGTGCGCGTAGCGGGGCTGAGACGCTCGCCGCCCCTGCGGGGGCCTCTTACACCAGATATCAGTCTCGAGAGACTGATTCCCTTAGTAGATTATTTAGCAGCGTGGAAACTACTGCCAAATGTATCTCGATGGGTCCTGCACACAGTAGAAAAAGGCTACCGCATTCAGTTCGGCTCCGTGCCGCCATTATTCAACGGGGTCGTTCAGACAATAGTCGGCCTCAGGCAGGGTCTGGTTATGGAACAGGAAGTGAAAACCCTATTAGAGAAGGAGGCCATCGAGGTGGTCCCTCCTCAAGACAGGGAGTCCGGATTTTACAGCCGGTATTTCATAGTTCCAAAGAAGGATGGGGGGCTGCGTCCGATTATAGACTTGAGGGTCTTGAATCGTTCAGTTATGAGACTAAAATTCAGAATGCTCACAATCAAGCATGTTGTAGCGCAGATCAGGTCCGAGGACTGGTTTGTCACAATAGATCTCAAAGACACATATTTTCACATATCCATCCTTCCACAACACAGGAAGTTTCTGAGGTTCGCTTTCAATATCGAGTACTTCCCTTCGGCCTTGCACTCTCACCCCGCACATTCACAAAATGTGTAGACGCGGCTCTGGTCCCCCTGCGTATGCAGGGCATCCGTATTCTCAACTATATCGACGATTGGTTGATCTTAGCTCAGTCAGAGCAGGTTGCGGTTCGGCATCGAGATGTCGTCCTCGCACATATGGGGGAGCTGGGTTTGAGACTGAACGCCAAGAAGAGTGTGCTTTCTCCGGTTCAGAGAACCACCTATCTAGGCGTAGTATGGGATTCGACCGCGATGCAGGCACGATTGTCCCCTGCTCGTATCGAGTCGATCCACATCTCAGTCGAGAGAGTCAAAGAAGGCCAGTCACTCACTGTCAAACAATTTCAGAGATTGTTGGGTCTGATGGCAGCTGCGTCCAACGTGATACCTCTTGGCCTGCTGTACATGAGGCCCCTACAGTGGTGGCTCAAGACCAAGGGATTTTCCCCGAGGGGCAATCTGCTTCGCACTATCAAGGTCACGCGGCGCTGCCTACGTGCCTTAGACATGTGGAAGAAACCTTGGTTCTTGAAACAGGGCCCGGTGCTGGGAGCTCTTTGTCGCCGTGTAACGCTAGCGACAGATGCATCCCTCACTGGTTGGGGTGCAGTCATGAGTGGCCACCCTGCCCGTGGTCTGTGGAGCGATCGCCATCAAACATGGCATATCAATTGTCTATAAATGCTAGCAGTTTTTCGTGCACTGAAGCACTTCCTCCCAGACCTGATGGGTCACAATGTGTTGGTGTGCACCGACAACACATCGGTGGTCTCTTATATCAACCACCAGGGAGGTCTGCGTTCGCGCCCTTTGTACGAGCTGGCGCACCAGATCCTGGTGCGGTCCCAGAGCAAACTCCTCTCATTAAAAGCAGTATATATTCCTGGGAAACAAAATATGAGAGCAGACATACTGTCGAGGCAGGAGCCGAGGCCCGGGGAATGGAGACTTCACCCAGAAGTAGTGAAGCAGATATGGAGAGTATTTGGCAGGGCTCAAGTAGACCTATTTGCATCTCAAGAGATGTCACAATGCCCCCTTTGGTTCTCTCTATTTCATCCAGCTCCTCTGGGACTGGACGCTATGGTACAGACCTGGCCGAGGCTTCGTCTGTACGCATTTCCCCCTATTGCTCTGCTCCCGGGAGTTCTGGCGAGAGTGTGCCGGGACGGGGTCTGTCTGTTGTTAGTAGCCCCGTTCTGGCCGGGCCGAGTATGGTTCTCAGATCTAGTCTCGCTCCTCGACGGCTCTCCGTGGGAGATAACGATCAGGACAGACCTACTCTCGCAGGCGCAGGGTACGATAATTCACCCTCGCCCGGAGTTGTGGAAGCTGTGGGTGTGGCCCCTGAGGGGGCACAACTGTTAGAAGCCGGTCTCTCAACCGAGGTTGTTGAGACCCTTCTCCAATCCAGAGCTCCCTCAACGAGGAAACTGTACGCCCTGAGGTGGAAACTCTTCACCTCATGGTACAGAGACCGCCGGTTAGACCCAGCAAACTGCCCGATTGGTACAGTTCTGGAGTTTCTACAGGCTAGGCTCTCTGCAGGGTTGACCCACTCCACGTTGAAGGTCTACGTGGCGGCTATTGCGGCCTACCACGCCCCTCTCGATGGCCAGTCTTTGGGAAGACACCCCCTAGTTACACGTTTCCTCCGCGGTGCGCTGAGGCTGAAACCTCCAGTACGGTCCCGTATTCCCCCGTGGGACTTGGTTGTGGTGTTAGAGGCGTTGTGCAAACCCCCATTTGAACCTATTCAAGATATCTCAGACAGACATCTCACACTTACAACCTCCTTTCTGTTGGCTATCACCTCTCTGCGGAGAGTAGGAGACCTTCAGGCCCTCTCTGTTGCCCCTACTTATCTTGAGTTTGCACCAGGCATGACTAAAGCGTTCATATACCCTCGAGCGGGATATGTTCCTAAGGTTCCCTCTGTTACGCCACAACCGGTAGTGCTGCAGGCCTTCTGTCCTCCTCCCTTTCGGGAGCCCGACCAGGCGAAGCTAAATTGTATGTGTCCAGTTCGAGCGCTGGACGCATACGTCCACAGAGCTGCCCTGTGGAGAAAGACCGATCAATTGCTTGTATGCTACGGTCCCCCCAAGAGGGGTTTTCCTGCTTCTAAGCAGAATATTAGTCGTTGGATAGTCGAGGCTATCAACGCTTCCTATGAGTCCTCTGGTCGTCCCCCGCTGTCGGGAGCCAAGGCTCACTCTACTCGGGGTATGGCGGCCTCCAAGGCCTTCTTAGCAGGTGTATCCATGATGGACATCTGCAATGCTGCGGGATGGTCCACGCCCTCCACGTTTGTCAAATTCTATGGCCTAGACATGCCAGTCACTCCAGGCGCTTCAGTCCTCCTGACCTAAGCTGTGCTCTTCGGATACACACTAGGCAGGGGTTTGGTAGTCTGGCGGCGTTGGTACTCGTTCCCCAAAGCGCATTGACGCAGCTCGAGTTCCTGAAGAGGAACGTCTCTAGGTTACGTATGTAACCCTAGTTCCTCGAGGGAACGAGACGCGGCGCTTGCTGGTACTCGAAGCTGACGCCAGCTGCGGGGCACGTGCTTTTATTGCTTCCTGGTCGCTTACGTCACTCCACCGGTGACGTCACGCTCTTCCATTGGTCTGATTTCACACGAGATTCAGAGTCGCGCACGCTGGGCGCGTTCCCCAAAGCGCATTGACGCAGCGTCTCGTTCCCTCTAGGAACTAGGGTTACATACGTAACCTAGAGACGATTTCATCCAACTCAGAGTGAGACTCACTTACGGTAGTTGTCAGGTAGCTGTAATTTTTAAAAGTACAGCAGGGAATGAAAAATGTGTTCTGAGTAAATTAACCTATTAAAGTTTCCTTAGCAAATAGAGATGGCAGAGTACTGAATAAAACAAAATAAATAAATAAAAATCTGACATCCAGGAAATAAAAAAGTGAGCAGACATACAAATATAAGTATACCGACACAACCACCAGAAAAACTTAATTGTGTCTGCTTTACGATGAAACATTTGTTTTTAAACCATTATATTTCATAATTAAAATCTATTTTCACACTCATCTTGGGTGATGGGGCGGGATTATATGTATTGAAAATGGAAGTTGAAAACATTAGAAGTTAAGAGAAGTAATCAAATGCAATCAGTTACATTACTTTAGTAATTGAAATAGTTGCACTACTTGTTAGATAGGGTAACTTGTAAGGGTTATATAAACAGAGGACAACTGTGTATGATTCAGGATGTGGTTTGTATGAAGCTCATGAAGTCACATCCTTGATGCTGTATGTTTGTCTGATGAGTGTACAGTATATGTACATTAATGATGTTCTTCTGCTGTTTTTTTGCATGTGTTGCATTATGAATCCATCCAGATCTCTCAACCTTCATGACCTATAGAAAACAGCATTTTCCTGTGGTGTAATTTTATTTGACTTATAATTAACTGTTCATTTCTTCTTCAGATGTTTTTGGTGAGTCAGTGTCAAGAAAAGAGGGAGATTCAGTCACTCTACACACTGGTGTTGAAACAAACCAACAAGAAAAGATTAGATGGTATTTTAACGGTGTTCAAATAGCTCAAATCAGTGGAGATCTCAGTTTTATCTGTACAGATGTTCAGTGTAAAGATGGTGAAGAGAGATTCAGAGACAGACTGAAGCTGGATCATCAGACTGGATCTCTGACCATCATCAACATCAGAACCACAGACTCTGGAGAATATACACTGAAGGTCATCCACAGCAGCGGCAGTAGTGAAAAGATCTTCAATGTTACCATCTATGGTGAGTCATTATGTTTAAAAGCAAGTCTTATATTTTGAAATCACATCATTGATGTGTTTATATCTACAAATATCATGACAGCAGTAGCTTAGAGAAGCTACTGTATCATCACATCTCTTTGAACCAACCACTGAACAAATCTGGCAATGCAAATATGTTACTAAGCCATAATCTGAGTCAAGTGCAAATAATTGATCATTATTCAAGTAAAGCGAGCGCCACATTTTTTAAAACACCGGGTGTTCGGGTGTTTTGTCCTCGGTGCTACGAGTTGAATAATGTTCAACTTTGGATAAAACATGCTCATCACTGTCACTTTTTGGCCAGCTAACCAATCACAAGTCGAGGAGAGAAGGGACTAATACAGAGAAACCACATCCTGTACAGTCACATCCTGCTTCTCCTATGACTAAACAACAATAGAGAAGTTCATATTGTTTGTCTCGGAGGATTAATGTATTCACCATATGAAATTGCTGCTCTGCCATATTATTGGAAAAATAATGCTTGGAGAAACATCTCGTTTCGTCTTCTATTACTTTAGCAGATATTCCGTATCATAGCAACAACAGCTTCTCAATAGAAAAAAAGCACTCATCATAGCTGAGAGTCTTTAGCCTTTGGTGGAGACATGTCCTTACAGTCCTTCTGACTGAAAATGGTTAATTGGTTCTGAGGCAGGGGATTCTGGGAAATGCACATATAACATAAACATAATCTTATCATCTGGAGAAAAATAGCACAGACGCTAGACAAAAAAAATAAGCTTTTTAGAGTGCATGTGTCGACTGCCTGTTTTCGCACACACTAAATAGAGTATACAAGGTGTCTCCAGAAAGTAATGAGAATATATTGATATATATATATATATATATATATATATATATATATATATATATATATATATATATATATATATATATATATATATATATATATATTCTCATTTTACAAATTAAAATTTTACAATTCCTCACTATTTAAAGTTTCTTATGCACTTTTACCCAATTTCACACACAATTGAATCATGTTCCACTGTTCCAAACTCGCTTGATTTTTTTCTTAATACGAGGCACTTAAACAATGTTTCACAAAAAGAATGTCTTGACTCTGACAGTGCAGGAATGCTAAAATGCTTAGTTATGTGAATGCACAGATTGCAGGGGAAGTTAAATTTGAAACAGGATGTGGTTTATGTTCAGTAAGTTGCATTAGATCATTCATGACACTCATCTGTCTGAATGTGTAAATATATGATGTTCTTCTGCAGTTTGTTTGCATGTGTTACTGTACATTATGAATCCAGGCACATTTCTGTACCTACAAGCTTTTTGGCTCATAATTACAAAATTACATGTTCATTTATTCTTCAGGTTTTTTCGCTGATGGTGAAGATGGAGTGTTAGTGTTTTTGATGGAGGGAGATTCAGTCACTTTTCAAACTAGAGTTAAAACAAACCAACAAGAGAGAATGAGATGGTATTTTAATAGCAGTCGCATCGCTGAAATCAGTGGAGATCTCAGTAAGACCTGTACAGATGTTCAGTGTAATAGTGGTACTGAGAGATTCAGAGACAGACTGAAGCTGGATCATCAGACTGGATCTCTGACCATCATCAACATCACAAACACAGATGCTGGACTTTATCACCTCAAGACTAGCATAAACAATGAGAGGGACAAGACCTTCATTTTTGCCATACGTGGTGAGTCACTAAGCAAGTACATTTCTCTTGTGCATTTTAATCCCATCATTAATATATATTTTTTCCTTTTCTTTTTTTTATTCACTTGTATATTAATTCAATACAGAATATAGATAATTTCATCAAAAACACGATTTGTTGGTTAGTTGTTATTTTATCAGTTTTATTCTGTTCAAGATGTCAGGGTCTTACATCATCTCTGATCACCTTCTGTTGTCATGTGTTTAAATCCACCTATACTAGTTCACCAGGAATCCAACTGCACATCATTTGATGTAAAATGTGACTGACAAGATGTGGATAATTGTTGGTTTTTAGACTTCAAGTCTAAATGCTGTGTCTTTCCACCGAAAAATAATATCCTTCATTCAGCTGTTGGTTTGTTTTTCAGGTGTTTCTGCCGCTGAACAAAATGAAACAAACTCAGTGATGGAGGGAGAATCTGTCACTTTACATCCTAGTAAAATAGAAAACCCAAATGATTGTAAGATGTGGTATTTTAAAGACATTTTTTTCGTTCAAATCACTGGAGATCAGAGTGAGATCTGTTCAGATGTTCAGTGTGATGAGAGATTCAGAGACAGACTGAAGCTGGACAATCAGACTGGATCTCTGACCATCATGAACATGAGAATCACAGACTCTGGACTTTATAAACTACAGATCAACAGCGGCAGATTCAGCATCATTAGGAGCTTCAGTGTTACTGTCACTGGTGAGTATCATATAGTCATTCAGAGAAATTTTACAAAACAATTTGAGATGCTTAAATTTTCTCAGTATATGATTGCATCTTTGATCATCTGTTACCTTAAAATGCATGTCAAACTGGCCGGGTAGTCGTCAAAGTGAGTTTCATGTTACACTATGAATTTTTAAATTATTAAGTGAATTGTTAAAAATAAAGGAATCTTAGTCAGTTTTATTGTGAGAGTCAGTTTTAGTTGCTGTCATTTATTAATATCATACAATATTTTAGACAAAGTTGTAAATGTCAGTCAAAAGTTTTGGTAAAGTCGATTATTAGCCAATCTCTATAATGACTGTCTGTCTTCAGCTGTTCCAGCTTCAGGTCTGTCTTCAGTTGCTGCAGGAGTAATACATGCTGCTATTGCTGTTGGTGTTCTTCTGCTGGTGGCTGCAGTTGTTTTTTGGATTTACCGTTGGCACAGATCAAGTATTACAGCTGATCTTACAAAATTAAAATATAAATTGTGCACACATAATCTTTTATCTTAGAATCTGTTATTATCCTAATTGACAACTTTAAGTTTTTTGTATTATTATTATTATCATCATTATTATTATTATTAATTTTCATTTTTCAAACAGGAACTGGGACGGCGGACATTACAGAACTACAGAATCTTAATAATTGAATTCCACCGAATGATAATGCTAAAGGAGCATCCACTGTCCAAACACCACTACAAACTATTCCTCATCAATGACGACTTCCAACTGAAAAGAGTCCATTGCATGCATTCAGAACCAACGATCAGCACATGTACAATTGCCAGTTGCTGCAACCAAGACTATATAAATACAAAGACACTTCACTCCTGTACTTATGAAAGGGAGAAACTGCAACACGCAATATGGCAAAATTGTCCCACCTTATAATGAAAGAGCCCATTGATGATTGGTAAAGTTATTTTGTCAAAGCAGCGGCTGTTAGCAGCTCCGGTTCCCATAGAAACCTGAGGTTAGAACAGTTGATGTGACTTTGGCTGTGTTCAGACCGAGCGCCAACCTCCTGCTCTCTCTCTTGAAGCCAATAAGGAAGTGAGTAAAACTGTAATTCTTCGACTGGCCGCTTGAGGCTGGCTGCAAAAGGGAGTCAGTCCCATAGACTCCCCATGTTAAAATGCCCAACTTTACAGCAGAAAAAAACATGTTTACAGCCTGGTCCAAAAATAAGTTTGGTCTATATAGCTAATTTTGCCTTCATGACAACTGTGAGGGGGTGATTTTTTTTTTTTATAACTCACCCGTTTAAATTATATTAAGCCTTAAATTTCTGCATAATTAAGGGTGTGGCCACTTGAGCGACAGGTGGATTGCTGCTTCTGACACTGCCGTTGCGCTAGGTGGGTGTGGCTTCAGCAACCAGCTCCCGTCTTTTTGCCCATTTTCGAATGTCCGGGAGAGTCGCGTGGTGACGTGCTGCCAAGATGGCGACGGCCCGCTCTGCACACTTTAAGCTTCAATAACTCTCTTTAGGAGTCTACGGGTGACGTCACGGACACTACGTCCATTTTTTTATACAGTCTATAGTTTAGACCTGGAAAAAGCCACTGCAATAATGCCACCTGAGAATTGCTGTTTTTTTTTTTTCTCCCCTGATGGCATTTCGAAGAAGAGAGCTATCAGTAGACCTTTCAAGTAAATATTCAATCTCTTCCGCTGACCAGTTCATAAGACAAAAACATGCATATGTTTAAAACTGAGAAGAGAGTCAAGCCTCAAGCATTTACATATTTACTTTTTTCCTATTAATTAGATTAATTTGGACCTACACCGCCCCTTTTAGTCGGATTCAAATTACATTCACATTGATTTAGGTGTTTACATGAAGGCTTGTCAGTCCAACTGAGCCATATTTCATCTCCATAATTTAAGAACTGGCATCTTGACAACACTATCACAGCCAACAGGGAGTGTTTACAAAACTTTAGCTAAAGGAACAGTGATATTGAAAAAAACATTATTATGAGTTTTGAATGCTGGTGTTTTAAAGCTAATTTAACCAGCAATTCTCTTTTGTTCTGCCAGCTTTGTCAACTCTAAACTGACATTTTTAACAGGAATCTTTGAGAAATGGAATATATCTGAGCTGATGTATGATTGTTTGGCTAACAAACCTGTGTGGTTAGAAAGGTGGCTCAAATCCAGCAAAGTTTTGTCCATGTAACATCATCAATGTCATTGATCAAACTATAATTCTCAGGACCTGAACTTGTAAGAACTGCACTGAAAGACACTAAGGAGAGAAGCAGCTACATTACATAAAGCACATTTGGTGTTATGTGTTTTTTTTAATTTTTTTTTTATGTTATGATTGTTACTGACTGCTGTTTGCTAGTGTTAATCATCTGAATCATGTTTTAGTCACATTCCACAAACACATTTGTGTTAGATTTCAGATGTTTGTTACTTCCATTGAATGTCTAGATTGGTGGAATGTCCTGAGGGTATTTTTATTATTATTATCATTATGATTAATATTATTTTTGATAAATGTGTTAAGTGTCACAGTCTGCCATTTGAGATGTTGATTAGGTTTTTTACTGCCAAGCCTGTGCATTTCACATGAGAAGGACTATGAAGACCTGGGATGCGTTTAAGGTGAATGTTCACTATGTTTTTTTATTTTTTCATTTTCTTATTTTCTCAATTTTTTAACCACATTGAGCTGTTTTGTATTTTACTACTATCTGACCTTATTTAATGTTTGGTTTCCCAATGTCTTTGTATTGCAGAATGCCATCGCGGAGTGATGGAAATAAACTCCTGCACTTGAACAGTATGTGTGACAGTTTACATCTCTATGTCTGAACAATGGAAATGACCTCTAATTGTGCTACTCTCTCTTTCTTTCTCAGGTTTATCAGAGACGTTTCTAGAGTCATCTGTTCAAAGAGCTCCTTAACTGCCTACTGACCACTGAAGTGTGAGGTTCTTACAAGAGCAATAGGATTTAGAAATGTCATCATGGTGCCTATATTTGTAATGGACATTTTATGAGAAAAAAAAAAATCTGTGAGTTGTAGTACTGTAATAGGCCAAACTCCTCAAAGACCTGTAACCCAAGCTGTGTAAGAGGCGCGAGATGTGTTTCGAGAAGAATAACTTGCCTTTTTTATGTTTTTATTTTTATTTTTTTTAATAAACACTGAAATATTTTGTTTATATAAAGGCTAAATTCTTACAATGGATAAAAAAAACCCTGAAAGATCTGTATGTTAATGTGATACATGACATTAATTCAGACTGGGTTCAAGAACTGGAATCTGAATTTTATTGTAATTTTAGATTCTGTTACCAGAAATAACTGAGCTAAGATAAAACTCAGTAGCTTTGAAATTATTTTAAAATCTATGCTAGTCACACTAACAAACAGAAAACAGCAACACACTTCCAGTAATACCACACTTTCATTCAGAACCTGGTCATCCCAACAGCTCAAACCATGTTTTTATACATCAAACCTTAAAACTGATGCCACCTACAACACATCCATTTCATACTTATTCAGAGAAATACATATTTTCATTGATAGATAAGTGTAATATACACAAACTCTGTTAATGGACAAATGAGTGCCTTCTTAAAAATAAAAATGCTTTATGATGCCATAGAAAAACCTGTATGTCTAAATGGTTCCGTAAAGAACCTTCAACATTTGAAGAACCTTTCTGTTTCACAAAAGGTTATTTGTGGCATAAGAAGATTTTTCAGATTATAAAAGAGGTAAAAAAAGACATGGTTATTGTTTAATTAAAAATGGTTCTACTATGGCATCGCTGTCAAAAACCTTTTAACCACTTGTATTTTTAAAAGTGTAACATTGCTAAAGGTATTCTAGATGTGGATTGGTAAGTTATTAATGCATTGGTAAATCTTTTCTAAATGTGTGTTAGGACTATGGAAAAAAAGCTCCACAGGGAGGAGGAAGGGTGGGCCATACCATAAAATTTGGTACTTTATTCAGTAAAATACGTTTAATCTTACCATATCCAAAAACTCGCTGACACTGCTGTTATTAATGGATTAAATGCACTAGAATTGTATATGTGGAGACACATTTTTCTGTAAAACAAGCTGTTCTGTAAAACTCAAAATAAATGGAAGAAGGTGAGACCGGAAGTCAGATATTACATTTACAAATGTGACCCTGGACCAGGGTCATAAGGGACACTTTTTTAAAATTGAAATCATCTGGATCTTTTTAATTTATTTGTTCAGGCTAAGAAACAACTATTTGAAAATATGGAATGTAATCATGCAAAAAAAAAAAAAAAAGCCACATCTTGGTATGTCACACCTGTGAGGAGAACGGATTATTTCGGCAAAGGAGAAGTGCTCACTAACACAGATTTAGACAGATTTGTGAACACTACTTGAGAGAAATAGGCCTTTTGTGTACATAATTCAGCTCATGAAAAATAGGGACAAAAAGTGTATAATTTATAATTTTGTTCAGTGTGTATATGCATATTGTAACGATAAAAACTCCATAGTTGTCGGGAAGAAGGAGGCGGTAACGGCGCACAATCAAAATGAAGCTTTAATATTCAAAATAAACACAAAACAGCGCACCAGTCTTCCGTGAGGGGCTGGTGCGCTGTTTTGTGTTTATTTTGAACCTTCAACATAACATAATGTCCCAGGCCTGGTCCTCTCTCGTCCTTCACTATAGTCACTCCAGTTTTATATCCTTCCATCTCCTACGTGGGACTCGATACCGGCGGTGGGGCGCAGGTGCAGCTCATCTTCAATCACTACACCTGGCCTCACTCCTCGTTCCCACGCCTCTTGGCCCCGCCCCACTCGCCACACACACACACACACACACACACACACACACACACACACACACACATATATATATATATATATATATATATATATATAAATCTTTGCATATTTGTTTTTTGTATTTTATTTAAATATTTGAATGCAGTATTTATGGACTTTTTTTGTCTTTAAAGTGCTTAAAGTCAATAGAGTAAATGCTATTAAAACAGATCCGTTTCTTTCCTAACGACTCAAATGTGAGTTTGTTTGCCAATAAATATTTTCAAGTTTAACTAAGCTAACATTAATTCCCGATGTGAGTGAATATTCTGTCTCTAAATCTGAAATGCACTAAACTTTACTCATATTTTTGGAATATTCTTGATTATGACACTAGATGGAGCACTAGACTACAGCATGCATACTTCTTTATTCAGGTCCCTTTCATGAAATAGCAGGACGTTTAGAATAAGCACATGCAGTGTGATGCTCTTTACAAAAATGTACAGCAACAATTATTATAGACCTAGTGATTGTTACTACATTAAAACTAGTGTGCTATCAGACTGTCATTAAGAGCTTCAGTGTTGCTGTCATCAGTGAGTATCATTTATTTGGTTCAGATTACGGATTTTCCAATTTCTTTATTTGACTTTATAAATTTTTTACTAATTCCGACAATATTTGGTTCATTGTCGAATAGCACTGTGAAACTTTATTTTTTTTTTAAATTGCTGATCTTCAGAAACATTTATCAGTTCATTCAATATCATACAACAGACTATCCAAGTATAAAGGTACACATATTATTTTGAGATATCACTGAAGCCACTATAAGACCTAGGGAATGTATATGTCTGACTTTATTGTTACAGAATCAGGTCAGTCTGTAGCAGGAATATATGCTTGTATTGGCCTTTTTTTTTTTGCTGGTTTCTGTAGCTGTATCCGCAGGTGTGATTTTCTGTTGCCATGATGACTCTACACAACCAGGACAGAATGTAAGTATTACACTCAAACATATGATTTATATAGAAACACGAGGCTGGAAATCAGTTTACATGCACAAAAACAGTACTAATAATATGAGCCGGATATACTGACAGCTGCAAGCACAAATCTCTTTTGGTGTTATAAAAGTACTGTCAGGATGTAAAGAAACGATAAATGAAAAGGCGTGGACACAGTTATTGGTGTGTCTGACTTTCAATATCACACACAAATTTTATGGGAGGAGAGTGTTGAAAATGAATCATGCAAGGTGGCATTATGCAACGCCCCAAAAGCATGTCTGAACACATTTCTCACTTGACATGCTGTGATAGTTTGGAGGACAGGCAAACTTCACTCATGTTGATTTATTTGGAATGCCAGAGGAAAATGCACATATTGTTTGCCAACCAAACAGTGCAATGGTAATATTTTCAATATATATATATGTACAACGGCATAAAATATTATATATTATATATAGAAGACTTTCAGTGCAATAGAATTCATCTAAAAGATATCTAGTGAGGTAAAGGCAAGAACATTTGCATACATTTTTGGGTCAACAAAAATGGCCGTCAAAGGGCTCAAGGGAAATATTAAGAATGTTAGAAAAAAAAACACCAATCATCCTCCAGCTTTTTGCATAGTAAATAAATAAATAAATATCAGTATAAATCACTATAGTTATGACAATAATAAAAAAAAACACAAACAAACAAGGAACAAACTTCAGCTGTGTAAGCCTACCACTGCCTTCAGTGAGAGCCATCTCCATCTCTGAGAGGCCAAAGTGCTGAGAATGCCCTCCAAAGATTTTTGCAAGAAGAGCTGTAAATTCCTCTGACAAACTCAGTGTATCTGGCCCAATCTTTACAAAATGTGTTTCAAGAATGCAAAAACACTATTTGCAAATATACTGTACAAGTGTACACACAACGTTTGAATGCTTAACATTTTTAAATAGCGTGTTGAATCTACATGTCGTCACATGCATGGATGTGTTCGACTTAATACCCATCTAACATCTGACTTTAACCAGTGTATTTCAGTGCAATGACAATGCAGTACAAATATTTGTTCAAGACTTAATGCATTCATTTAAAGAAAAGTGATTGGGAAAAGAAACCACCAGTATTATTGATTTCACTCACTTTCTTTGAATCTGTTTTCAGGAGCATCATGTTGAACATTCATCCACTAATATGGTTGAGATGAAATTAATGACTGTTGCCAATGAATCAGCGCCTAATCGGACATCAATGTAATGTTAATTATTACACTGCTAATTTCATTGATAGGTGATCTGATGATTCTACACTGTGTGCAGAATTATTAGGCAAATGAGTATTTTGACCACATCATCCTCTTTATGCATGTTGTCTTACTCCAAGCTGAATGTATATGTCTGACTTTATTGTTACAGAATCAGGTCAGTCTGTAGCAGGAATATATGCTTGTATTGGCCTTTTTTTTTTTGCTGGTTTCTGTAGCTGTATCCGCAGGTGTGATTTTCTGTTGCCATGATGACTCTACACAACCAGGACAGAATGTAAGTATTACACTCAAACATATGATTTATATAGAAACACGAGGCTGGAAATCAGTTTACATGCACAAAAACAGTACTAATAATATGAGCCGGATATACTGACAGCTGCAAGCACAAATCTCTTTTGGTGTTATAAAAGTACTGTCAGGATGTAAAGAAACGATAAATGAAAAGGCGTGGACACAGTTATTGGTGTGTCTGACTTTCAATATCACACACAAATTTTATGGGAGGAGAGTGTTGAAAATGAATCATGCAAGGTGGCATTATGCAACGCCCCAAAAGCATGTCTGAACACATTTCTCACTTGACATGCTGTGATAGTTTGGAGGACAGGCAAACTTCACTCATGTTGATTTATTTGGAATGCCAGAGGAAAATGCACATATTGTTTGCCAACCAAACAGTGCAATGGTAATATTTTCAATATATATATATGTACAACGGCATAAAATATTATATATTATATATAGAAGACTTTCAGTGCAATAGAATTCATCTAAAAGATATCTAGTGAGGTAAAGGCAAGAACATTTGCATACATTTTTGGGTCAACAAAAATGGCCGTCAAAGGGCTCAAGGGAAATATTAAGAATGTTAGAAAAAAAAACACCAATCATCCTCCAGCTTTTTGCATAGTAAATAAATAAATAAATATCAGTATAAATCACTATAGTTATGACAATAATAAAAAAAAACACAAACAAACAAGGAACAAACTTCAGCTGTGTAAGCCTACCACTGCCTTCAGTGAGAGCCATCTCCATCTCTGAGAGGCCAAAGTGCTGAGAATGCCCTCCAAAGATTTTTGCAAGAAGAGCTGTAAATTCCTCTGACAAACTCAGTGTATCTGGCCCAATCTTTACAAAATGTGTTTCAAGAATGCAAAAACACTATTTGCAAATATACTGTACAAGTGTACACACAACGTTTTGAATGCTTAACATTTTTAAATAGCGTGTTGAATCTACATGTCGTCACATGCATGGATGTGTTCGACTTAATACCCATCTAACATCTGACTTTAACCAGTGTATTTCAGTGCAATGACAATGCAGTACAAATATTTGTTCAAGACTTAATGCATTCATTTAAAGAAAAGTGATTGGGAAAAGAAACCACCAGTATTATTGATTTCACTCACTTTCTTTGAATCTGTTTTCAGGAGCATCATGTTGAACATTCATCCACTAATATGGTTGAGATGAAATTAATGACTGTTGCCAATGAATCAGCGCCTAATCGGACATCAATGTAATGTTAATTATTACACTGCTAATTTCATTGATAGGTGATCTGATGATTCTACACTGTGTGCAGAATTATTAGGCAAATGAGTATTTTGACCACATCATCCTCTTTATGCATGTTGTCTTACTCCAAGCTGTATAGGCTCGAAAGCCTACTACCAATTAAGCATATTAGGTGATGTGCATCTCAGTAATGAGAAGGGGTGTGGTTTAATGACATCAACACCCTATATCAGGTGTGCATAATTATTAGGCAACTTCCTTTCCTTTGGCAAAATGGGTCAAAAGAAGGACTTGACAGGCTCCGAAAAGTCCAAAATAGTGAGATATCTTGCAGAGGGATGCAGCACTCTTAAAATTGCCAAGCTTCTGAAGCGTGATCATCGAACAATCAAGCGTTTCATTCAAAATAGCCAACAGGGTCGCAAGAAGTGTGTGGAAAAACCAAGGTGCAAAATAACTGCCCATGAACTGAGAAAAGTCAAGCGTACAGCTGCCAAGATGCCACTTGCCACCAGTTTTGCCATATTTCAGAGCTGCAACATCACTGGAGTGCCCAAAAGCACAAGGTGTGCAATACTCAGAGACATGGCCAAGGTAAGAAAGGCTGAAAAACGACCACCACTGAACAAGACACACATGCTGAAACGTCAAGACTGGGCAAAGAAATATCTCAAGACTGATTTTTCTAAGATTTTATGGACTGATGAAATGAGAGTGAGTCTTGATGGGCCAGATGGATGGGCCCGTGGCTGGATCGGTAAAGGGCAGAGAGCTCCAGTCCGACTCAGACGCCAGCAAGGTGGAGGTGGAGTACTGGTTTGGGCTGCTATCATCAAAGATGAGCTTGTGGGGCCTTTTCGGGTTGAGGATGGAGTGAAGCTCAACTCCCAGTCCTACTGCCAGTTTCCTTGAAGACACCTTCTTCAAGCAGTGGTACAGGAAGAAGTCTGCATCCTTCAAGAAAAACATGATTTTCATGCAGGACAATGCTCCATCACACGCGTCCAAGTACTCCACAGCGTGGCTGGCAATAAAGGGTATAAAAGAAAAAAAACTAATGACTTGGCCTCCTTGTTCACCTGATCTGAACCCCATAGAGAACCTGTGGTCCATCATGAAATGTGAGATTTACAAGTGTAATGTTCTGAGTTTTGTGTTCCAGCAAACTTTAGTGTCTTTTATTTTGAAAGATATTTAATTTAAAAGGAATTTAATTATTTTTGTATTTCATGTATTTTACATGAATCCATCTAATTTTCATTCTTTATTTTTTTTATATGGCACAGAGAAAAATGTACTTAGCAAAAAGTAAACAGTTTAAGTTTGAGTGACGTCACTTAGTGGCGCTGTCGCGTCTGACTCTCTCAGTTCTACATGTGACTGAAGAGAGTATAAGTTGTGTTTCTTTGCATCTCTGCATGTCGATTTATAAAAAACGATAAAATGGTTAAAAATATGAGTCAATATAAGTGTAAAAAGTGTTAAAAAGATAGATTGAGTGAAGATGTTTGACTTTCTATGAAAAGTGAGATACATTTATCAAGTTTAAGAAACAAACGGTTTTAATGTGTTTCTTTAGTGTTGCCGTCCGCGTGCTGATTTAAAGTGCGGCTTTTTTTCCTTTTAATATAATTTTAAAATACAAAATTTTGGTGAATCGAGTCTGTATAAATGTTATGTTGCCTATTTGATTTTAGTTTAATGTGTCAAAGTCATATAATGTGTATACAGTCTTGTTCAAAATAATAGCAGTACAATGTGACTAACCAGAATAATCAAGGTTTTTCGTATATTTTTTATTGCTACGTGGCAAACAAGTTACCAGTAGGTTCAGTAGATTCTCAGAAAAAAAATGAGACCCAGCATTCATGATATGCACGCTCTTAAGGCTGTGCAATTGGGCAATTAGTTGAATTAGTTGAAAGGGGTGTGTTCAAAACAATAGCAGTGTGGCATTCAATCACTGAGGTCATCAATTTTGTGAAGAAACAGGTGTGAATCAGGTGGCCCCTATTTAAGGATGAAGCCAACACTTGTTGAACATGCATTTGAAAGCTGAGGAAAATGGGTCGTTCAAGACATTGTTCAGAAGAACAGCGTACTTTGATTAAAAAAAAGTTGATTAGAGAGGGGAAAACCTATAAAGAGGTGCAAAAAATGATAGGCTGTTCAGCTAAAATGATCTCCAATGCCTTAAAATGGAGAGCAAAACCAGAGAGACGTGGAAGAAAACGGAAGACAACCATCAAAATGGATAGAATAATAACCAGAATGGCAAAGGCTCAGCCAATGATCACCTCCAGGATGATCAAAGACAGTCTGGAGTTACCTGTAAGTACTGTGACAGTTAGAAGACGCCTGTGTGAAGCTAATCTATTTTCAAGAATCCCCCGCAAAGGCCCTCTGTTAAAAAAAAGGCATGTGCAGAAGAGGTTACAATTTGCCAAAGAACACATCAACTGGCCTAAAGAGAAATGGAGGAACATTTTGTGGACTGATGAGAGTAAAATTGTTCTTTTTGGGTCCAAGGGCCACAGGCAGTTTGTGAGACGACCCCCAAACTCTGAATTCAAGCCACAGTACACCGTGAAGACAGTGAAGCATGGAGGTGCAAGCATCATGATATGGGCATGTTTCTCCTACTATGGTGTTGGGCCTATTTATCGCATACCAGGGATCATGGATCAGTTTGCATATGTTAAAATACTTGAAGAGGTCATGTTGCCCTATGCTGAAGAGGACATGCCCTTGAAATGGTTGTTTCAACAAGACAATGACCCAAAACACACTAGTAAACGGGCAAAGTCTTGGTTCCAAACCAACAAAATTAATGTTATGGAGTGGCCAGCCCAATCTCCAGACCTTAATCCAATTGAGAACTTGTGGGGTGATATCAAAAATGCTGTTTCTGAAGCAAAACCAAGAAATGTGAATGAATTGTGGAATGTTGTTAAAGAATCATGGAGTGGAATAACAGCTGAGAGGTGCCACAAGTTGGTTGACTCCATGCCACACAGATGTCAAGCAGTTTTAAAAAACTGTGGTCATACAACTAAATATTAGTTTAGTGATTCACAGGATTGCTAAATCCCAGAAAAAAAAATGCTTGTACAAAATAGTTTTGAGTTTGTACAGTCAAAGGTAGACACTGCTATTTTTTTGAACACACCCCTTTCAACTAATTGCCCAATTGCACAGCCTTAAGAGCGTGCATATCATGAATGCTGGGTCTTGTTTGTTTTCTGACAATCTACTGAACCTACTGATAACTTGTTTGCCACGTAGCAATAAAAAATATACTAAAAACCTTGATTATTCTGGTTAGTCACATTGTACTGCTATTATTTTGAACAAGACTGTATATTTAGCCAAATGAGACCCTGAATGCGCAGTCATTGTGTTAATGGAGGACAGGGATTAATCAATTTGTCTCACATCACTCAGAGAGAACTGTTGGTGAGAGGATGTGTGTTTGATGATCCTGTCTTTTATTATTAAACTGCAGGTATGTTAACAACAAATCACTATACGATCACATAACTGGTTAAATATTGTCTTTTATTGAGTATTATAATGAAGATGTCTCATGTTAAGTGTAGTGTTAATGTAAATGAGTGTGTATATGTTAAATTCACTTTATTTTGTTGTATAATTTTTGTTTATGTATATTTGTGTAAGAGATGAATAACTTATATGTTATTCATAACTCTCAGTTCTACATGTGACTGAAGAGAAGAGAACTGTTGGTGAGAGGATGTGTGTTTGATGATCCTGTCTTTTATTATTAAACTGCAGAACCTGATTCACCAAAGTACTAGGAGTTGGTGTGTCATTTGTGGTGCTGAAGGAAATCCGCTACACAAGGAGGGAAAACAGTACACCTCTCTGAACAGTGTCTGGGAGGCTGTGGTTGCTGATGGTAAACAGATCAAAACACTGACAGAATCCATGGATGGCAGGCTTTTGAGTGTCCTTGCAAAGAAAGGTGGCTATATTGGTCACTGATTTGTTTTTGTTTTGTTTTTGAATGTCAGAAATGTATATTTGTGAATGTTGAGATGTTATATTGGTTTCACTGCTGAAAATAAATAATTGAAATGGGTATATATTTGTTTTTTGTTAAGTTGCCTAATAATTATACACAGTAATAGTCATCTGCACACACAGATATCCTCCTAAAATAGCTACAACTAAAAACAAACTAAAAACTACTTCCAAAAATATTCAGCTTTGATATTAATGAGTTTTTGGAATCATTGAGAACATGGTTGTTGTTCAATAATAAAATTATTCCTCAAAAATACAACTTGCCTAATAATTCTGCACTCCCTGTATACCATGATATTTTATGTTCCCGTAACAATGTTAAAATGTTGACTGTCTACTAGAGGGCTGCGCTGACTGGACAAGTTTTATCACATGCCTCATGTGTCATGTGTCCTGACCTATTTGAAAAACAATTCAATGTGAGATAGCAGAAGGGCTGTGCAATGAATCATTCGACTTTGGGTTCCAGCGGATATGAAAACATGATAAGATAAAATGATCATTTAAAACAGTGTGGTTTCGCCCCTTAAAGTGTGCTTTGATCTCTTTGATCTCAAAACTGGCATATGGTCCAGGTCATTGAAAGTTGAAATAGAAGTGTCAAGACCTCAATTAAGAATTAATGATCTTAACCGTCATGTTTGGTATCAATTGTACAGTCTCGGTGTGATTAGAAATATGATCTTAGTTTCATATCAGTAGAACAGATCAAAAATAAAGAATCAGAATCTGAGGAAATTCTGTTCTACTGGTGTGGGGTGTGCCCCTGATAAGGTCTTTGCCAGATGTTGTTTTTCTACTTCAGGTTAGATTTGGCTTTCAGGTCACCTCAGGTCCCAGCAAAAGTCTGTTAAAGTTTTTATTATGCTAAATGTATGATTGTTTTGTTCTGATTTGGGTATTTAAAGAGGAATAAGGAGGAAACATTCAAGGAAGCATCTGTAAATAAAACTTCCCGCACAATACCCTTGCGTCTTTCTATTTGCCAGGTATGCTGACTATTTGAAGTTATTTTAGTATACATTTCTATTCTACATTTTGTGTTTCATGCTGATAAATTGTGTAACCAAATTGTTGTGCTTCTTGATTGATGTATTCTCATTATGGATTGATTGAATTTATTATTTTCGATTATTATTTGTATATTCCTGGCAAAATAAATCGTAATTTTTTTTTACTTATCTTTTGGATTTTTTGTAATCATTATTACTAGTAGATTCAGATTTCCGTCTGGTGTTTCCACAAATCTGTGGAATTTTCTTATCCTCATGTTTGTGGTCTACATTTCGAAAATCTTATATGTAAAAAATAGTTTGGTGTGTACGCAGCATTAGTGACATGTCTGCCACGTTTGTTCTGACCAATTGAGGAAAAAAGCATTTCAATATATTGTGCTACCAATGGTGATTTAATCTAAAGATTGGTTAGCTCATATCACATCAAACCATGCAAATGATTATTATTGTTATACTTTATTCGCATATTATTAATGTTGACAATATCAGCATTGTGTGACTATGAGTATAATGTGTATAAGCATGTATATTTCACTTTCTGTACAGTCTAATCTCTAATTGTCATACCATTCGAATTTCATATTAATAAATTATTTAACCCAAAAAGCAAATTATGCTCCCTTCGAACTGGTCGTCTTTAAAATACCAATCTTGTGTTATCCCAGGCTTTCTGTAATCAGATGCACATTTGAAACTGGAATATAATTTCATTTAATTAAACTTCCATTTGTTTTGTTTTATAAACACATAATTCTTTCTGGATTAACATCCATCATCAAAATGAAAAATGTTATTATTCCAGATGCTGTGATAAAAGGCTATAGAAAACATTATTATAAGCTAAACGCTGTGAATCGGACTAAAGTAAGGCCATAGCTTTGAACACTGGATGGTTATGTACTTGCTGAAATATTGATTTCGGATCAATTTTAACCAAAAAAGTTACAGACTGCAGCTTTAAGTTTTCAACAAGCTGTTGAAATATTGCAAATTATCAGCAGGAAAGCAGGTTTTATTGTATTGTAAAAAATATTTTTTTTTTACCTTTCAATTTTAGAGAATTATTTTTACATTTTTCTGATTTTTTAAATAAAATAATTGTTTTTTTTTTCTTTAAAATGAACCCACATAAAATAATTTAATCTGATAAATACTATTAATATAAATTGAATTCTCTCATTATGGCTCAATTGTGCGAGCTTCTTTATTGCTACTAAATTGTTCTTTTGAGTTTGAGTTTCTAAGTTATCAGAAATAACTGAACTAAGCTGAGTCACGATTTCACTTGAGTGATCTTGAGAGATTTCATGTGTTCTATTATTTTAGCTGAATTAATCTAAGCCAGTTGTATTCATTGTTTCTGCTTGTCTCCCTGACATATTCTCTTCTTTTCTTTAGTGATTCCCCTGGTTAGCAGGATTTTAAAGATTACTTTACATATAATATATACAGAGGTTTCTAGCCAAGATAGTTCCTTCTTCTTGCTCTTTGATGACATGGAGCATTGTCCCAGATAACAAGCAGCAAAAAAGGGCTGCCCACTGCTCCATGTGTGTGTGTTCACTGCTGTGTGTGTGCACTTTGGATAGGTTAAATGCATTCTTCCACTGACCTTATTGCTTTTGAAAGGGCATTGCAATATACCTTTTTTTCTCCCAAAAATACAGTAATAATAATAATTGTTAAAATACAAGATTTATCCATATCCAACTGATACTGAACCCCATATTCCTTAAAAAACAAAGTGATCGTTCGAACAAATGATTTCTACTTACCATAGAAATACTTAATGATTTTGATGACAATTTTGCTTCACTTATCTATAGTTGATAAAACGGTGAAAATGACCTGATGAGTTTAAGGTTTGAAGAGTATGTTATACTCTTACTCGCCATCATGGGCTCAAAACAACAAAAAGGCTATCATAATATTGTAACGTGAGGGTTCGTTATGTGGTGGTAGATCACTCCTTATAATAATGAACAGCAGAATGGAGACAGAAGACTTCAGTCAAGCGGCACTTTTTACTGAACACCGTCACAACAACAACACTTCCTTCCACACCGCCTTTCACGTGACATCACTAACCAATCAGAAGCAAGGACTTAGACTGAGATAAACGTGAGTGAATCAGATAGGCAGATTCAGCAGAATATCCTTACTGCATTAAATATGTAAACACATAAAGGTGTAAATAATTAACTGACTAAACATTGTAAATATACTTCTAGTATATTAACTCAAATATAAATCATATTAAATTCTAAACATTACAACTTTCCAACATGAAATATGACCTCCACTTCTAAACCTTACATTTCCTCCCCCACCCACAAAAGAAACGTCCCCGTTTCCCATCAAATAAACAAGTAACATTCACCACAGCAATAAACCAACTGTATCAGTTCAGAACATAGTCCTTAAGGAATCTTGGAGGTCTAACTGAACGTTTCCCAGGGCGTAGCAACGAACCAGACACCTGAGGAGTGGAGGGGACAGTGTCAAACTGGCTTACTGGGCCAAAGGAGGGAGCTGAGCAAGACTGAGTCAGGGGAGAGCTGGATTGGGGCTGTGGTCGGGGTTGTGGATGGCCAGTGGGAGGGACTAATGAGGGAGTATTGCCCTGGCCAGATAAGGTGTAACTCCTCGTGGCTGCAAACTTTAAAGGCTTAAAGGGCAAAGCACCTGATAATGCAGTCAAATGAGGGAGTTGAGACTGCAAAAAGTCACGTGTAGGTGTCTCATGTCCACAATCTGGCACAGGAGCATAGTAGGGTCTGAGACGGTTGGAGTGGACAATCTGGGACTTATCAGACTGATCCAGGAGATAGTGAATCCTGTATGTCACTCCAGGAAAATCCACATCAGATCCTAGGCACTCTAATATTTCAAAGGGGCCTTTCCAGTGAGGAGCAAGTTTTTGTTTTGCTGTAGTGGGGTCATTTAACCAGACAAGGTCTCCCGGAACATAGGGAGTGTGCTTAACACTCTTGTCATACTGTTGTTTCTGCTGATTGTGGGCATAATCTCTGTTCCACGCAGAAGAACTGAAAGCGGATTGAAGTTTCTGTGTCAATTGTGCAACATAGTCAGCAGGAGAACCCGTAATAGACAAAGATGGTGTGTTGTTAGGTAACAGCATGTTGACAGGCATCCTGGCTTCATGCCCATGTGTGAGGAAGAATGGTGTGAATTCTGTTGTAGAGTGTGGGTTGGTATTGTAAGCCAAAGCAACTTGGTTGAGGCAGTCATCCCATTCCCCAGACTGCTGAAGAAGTGTCTTGGCTAACTGATCAATAAGTGTCCTGTTGAACCTCTCAATCATGCCGTCACACTGAGGATGATATGGGCTGGTTCGTGTTTTCTGCACGCACAGCAGGTCACACAGATGTTTCATCAGGTCAGATTCAAACTGACGTCCCTGATCAGTGTGAAGCATTTCCGGAATACCATGCTCACAGATGAAGTTTTCAAACAGACATTTCGCTACTGTTATGGCGCGCTGGTCTGGAATGGCATAGAGGTTGACATACTTGGAGAAATAATCTTGGACAACAAGCACATACCTATTGCCACGACTCGTGATGGGGAGCTCAAGTATGTCAGCTGCGACCTTTTGGAATGGCTCAGTAGCAACAATTGTTTTCATTGGAGCTCTCTGATAAGGTGTGGGACTCCGTCTGGCGTCACATGGAGTACATTGCTTGCACCACATCTTGATGTCACGTGACATAAAGGGCCAGTAGCACAGCTGTTGAGCACGTTTCAGGACCTTATCAGCAGATGAATGACCAGTTACAGGATTTCCATGCAGCATCTGAAGAACAGTGTCTTTCAAAGCATGAGGGACAATCAGTTGATGGAGCACTGATGTTGTGGATGGGTTGAAAACTTTACGGCAGAGCACACCATTATGAAAAGTAAGTCTGTGGAATTCTTGCCAAAATGCTTTCTCAACAAGTGTGCGTTTTTTCATGCGCCAGTATGGGGGTTTCTGTCCCTTAACTGTCCAGCTAATAACCTCTAACAGTACGGGGTCTCGCTGTTGTTCCTTTTTAAAATCCTCTTCAGGGAACTGCAGCACAAATGTGGAGGAGACAGACTGTTGAACACACTGTGAGGAGGTCGGAGGAGATTGTGGTCCAGTCAGGTTACAGCAAACTGGCTTTGTATCAGTACTGCAGAGGCTGTGATGTACAAAACTGACCGGACTAGACAGACTCACAGGACTCAGATTAGAATGTCTCTTGTCAGATTGCGGATTACCAAAAGCACTGGAGGAGGTGCTCTGCTCAGTTGGTCTGATGTCAGCAGGGCGACGTGACATTGCATCTGCATTGAGGTGACTGTGGCCATCCTTGTAAATTACAGTCCATTCAAAAGGATCAAGTTCAAGGGCCCAGCGTGCACGGCGACCAGTTCTGTCATTGTCAATGGGTATTTTCCTGAGACCCAGGAGAGGTTTGTGATCAGTTACAATAACAAAGGGCTGTTTGTAAAGGTAGTGGCGAAAATGTCGCACGGCCCAGACAATGGCCCAAAGTTCTCTGTCATATGTTGACAATTTTCTTTCTCCTTTTGTGAGAACATGACTAGCATAAGCAACCACTTTTTCTTGATCCCCTTGCCTCGGAGCAAGCACAGCACCAATTGCAGAGCCTGAAGCATCTGTGTAGAGGGAGAATGGCACAGTAAAGTCAGAGAAAGAAACCACTGGAGGGTTTGTGAGTGCATGTTTGAGATAAGTGAATGCATCCTGACATTGAGAAGTCCATTGGAAAGGTGCATTCTTCTCTGTGAGAGCATGTAGAGGAACACTGTGATGTGCAAAGCTTCGGATGAATTTGCGGTAATATGAACAAAGTCCCAGAAATGCTCTTACTTCTGTAGCTTACCGAGGAGTAGGCCAGTCTTGGACACTTTTCACATTCCGCGGGTCTGGCTGAATGCCGTCTTTGGATACAACATGACCCAGAAACTGTACTTGATCCCTGGCAAAACAGCATTTTGAGGGATTCAGCTTCAGGCCACTTGACTGGAATCTGGAGAGAATTTCTTCCAGGTGCTGGAGATGTTCACTGAAAGAGCGGCTGTAGATGAGGACATCATCCAAATACACTAGACATGTTCTCCATGGGAGGCCACGAAGTACCATTTCCATCAAACGCTGGCATGTGGCTGGAGCGTTGGTGAGACCCATTGGCATAACTTTAAAGTGATAAAGGCCACTACCTGTTGTGAATGCTGTTTTTTCACAGTCTTCCTCCTGCAGCTCGACTTGCCAATAGCAAATGTTGTAGGTCCATTGTGGAGAACCAGGCAGAGCCCGACAAAGCATCCAGTGCATCATCGACTCTCGGAAGAGGGTGGAAATCTTTGATTGTCACTGTATTAAGTTTTCTATAGTCCAGGCAGAAACGCCATGTGCCATTTTTCTTGCGCACCAAAACAACTGGCGCAGCCCAGGGACTGTAGCTTTCTTCAATGACATCTGCCTTTAACAGGTTGTCAACTTGAGTCTGTATTTCAGCTCTCTGTTCTGGTGTCACTCTGTAAGCTCTCTGTTTAATTGGTGTGGCCACACCAGTGCAGATTTGATGCTTGATGATGCTCGTGTGATATCTGTCCTCTGAGTGTTTACTGAATACTGCTGAGTATTTCTGAAGCAGTGATTTCAGAGACTGAACTTGGGAAGGGGACAGGTCGCTGTCATTTATCTGGACAGGTGGAGCTATATCATGCACAGGGGAGGTTGCACACCCTGTCCCTTTCCCTGATACGACGTCAACAGATGAAACTGAATGAAACTCACCCAGGTGTTGACCTGAATGCAGCTCAACGTCATCTCGGGAGGGATTTAAGATTCGAACCACAGTAGTACCATTCTGAACCTCACTGAGAGAATGTGCCACAATGATGTCACACAATGGGTTGGGCATGAGAACACCATAATAGTCAGTTGGCATGGGAGAAGCAGGTGTAGCTGCTGACACACAGGCTGTGATGAGAGTTTCACTCATAGCTGGAATCTTAGTGGGCGCTAGCACAGATACATTACAGCAGGCGGCCACTTCATGTCCTTTGGGCAGGAGAGGAATTTTCATGTCCCAAAGTTGCAGCATTTTGTTGTTTATGTCAAGGAGGGCATGGTGTTTCCGTAGAAAATCAAACCCAAGAATGACTGGCTGGCAAGCACCTCTGAGAATTTCAAAGTCCTGTTGCCATACCTGATGTCCAAGTCTGATACCAATCGTTAACTTGCCTAAAATGTCCAGGCACTGTCCATCGACTGAGCGAGCTGGCAGAGAGGAGGGTGTCATGGGGCGTTTTTTCAATGCTGGGTGAGAGTTACGAAAATCTTCGCTCACAATGGAAACAGTAGAACCAGAGTCAATTAAAGTGCACACTTCAATGCCCTCAACAATAGCCAAGATTGTAGAAGAGACAGAATCATCAGAGTGTGAGTCATTTTTGTCAGGCATTAACTTGGGAAAATCCTTTTGGGGCAGTGAGACAGTAGCTGATGTTTGCCCCTCAACAGCAGCTAATGGAAGTTTCCCTGACGGTTGGAATCAGAGTGCGAATATCGTTCAGGAGACTTGAAGCGAACACTACCTCTAGCATGTGGACTGGCATCCCTGTTTCCCTGTGGAGCAGGACTATGGCTGCGTCTGTATCTGTTCGTATCATCCTTGTCATGGCGACCATACCTGGAGTACTGATAGGACTGGCGTGAGGGAGAGCGATGACGGTCACGTCTGTCATTGTCATGCCATTGACGATCTCTCTGAGTAACAGGGGAAGGAGGACAACGGTCATAGCAGGACCCTGTATCACGACCATGATACTGCTCAGGTGAGTAATTGTCTCTGCGGTGTTGTCTGTTATAATAGGGTTGTGGAGAGACACTGCGTGCACTGTATCGAGCATCATCAGAGGAAAACCTTTCAGTTTGGGAGTCCAGACGCTGAGCTAGGTGGCTGTGTTTCTCTCTTAATAGGTGTACTTCACTTTGTAAACTGTTGACAGTAAGATTCAGCTGCTCAACTGCATGCAGAAGCTTATCATCAGTAGATTTAGGACGAACCATAGCTACCTGCTCTGAAGCATGAGGGTGTGGAGACCCTACAGTTGTCAGTTGGAGTGCTGCACGCGCCCTCTCACACCGGCTGGCGATACGCAGGGCATCCTCAAGATCCTCAGCACCCATCTCATAGACTTTTGACTGAAGATTTGGGTCCAAGCCAGCAACAAAGCGGCAAAATTTTTCACCTTCCAGTGCATTGTGGTCATAGTTTGGAAAGGCTTCTAACACAAGACGAGTGATGTCAGCACTGTACACATCCAAACTTTCACCTGGTCGACGAGGTCGAGCATTCACATGTGTCTGGAAGAATGGCAGGGAGTATATTGGTCCAAAAGCGTTCCTGAGTTTCTCCTTTACTGAATCATAGTCCTTCTGGATAGAAGAAGGAAGGCTGTCCCAATACAGAAATGCAGCATCTGCTAGGCGAGTAGGGAGGACAGAAGCCATCGCCGTATACAGATCTGTATCAGTTAAACTCATAGCCTGCACTGCCACTTCAAAACGTCGAGACCAACTTGTGAATGATTCAGTCCCATCTCCTTTAAAAGCAGGTGGAAGATCAATTTTTAGGGCACTGGAGACAGCACATGTGGCTAGAGAAACAGCACCTGTTGATGTAACGTTAGCATCGCGCCGTCGTCGCGTGGGGGAAGACTGCAGCCCAGTTTCACTTTCATCAGCCGACATGGTGACAAAATATCCAGTCCCAAAACTCACAAAAAGCACGTAAAGTGGAAAAATAAATAAGTAAACAAACACCACAATAGTCCCTTAATATCTCCACAGTAGTTGTTAGTAAATCCACTGTTCACAAAGAGTCTAAAATCCAGATAGCGCACAAAAAAAAATGACCGCATCCACAGTTCGTAGGAATAAAACCACCAAAATAACACCACACTGCCACCAAATGTAACGTGAGGGTTCGTTATGTGGTGGTAGATCACTCCTTATAATAAAGAACAGCAGAATGGAGACAGAAGACTTCAGTCAAGCGGCACTTTTTACTGAACACCGTCACAACAACAACACTTCCTTCCACACCGCCTTTCACGTGACATCACTAACCAATCAGAAGCAAGGACTTAGACTGAGATAAACGTGAGTGAATCAGATAGGCAGATTCAGCAGAATATCCTTACTGCATTAAATATGTAAACACATAAAGGTGTAAATAATTAACTGACTAAACATTGTAAATATACTTCTAGTATATTAACTCAAATATAAATCATATTAAATTCTAAACATTACAACTTTCCAACATGAAATATGACCTCCACTTCTAAACCTTACAATATTATTTAATTCACACTTCATGTAGTTTATAGCATTTTATTTTAAATAAATAAATGTAATATCTAAGAGAAAAATAATTCATCACGAAGAATCAACTGCTAAAAAAATAAAAAAAATAAAAAATAAACCTTTCACACTAGAGCACTGTCTAAGCCTCTTTACCGTTGTTTGTATCACATCTTGTTAATTTACGTCACTTAACTTTATCTTACTTTCACTTTCGCTTTTAGAATAATTCATCGCCTACTTCACTCCACAACTGCGTCTGTCGCTTACGGTGTGATTTTGTCCTTAGAGACAAAACAGCTGTTAAATTCACAGAATATGCGTTCATTCCAAAATGAGCCTCTTCGTTTTGTTCACGTTGTCTTCATTCTTCGTGTCAGGTAAGACTTTTGTAACGCTCAGTCTTTTTTTTTCTTCTTCTTTTTTTTTATATAAAAACAAATGGCGCCATATGGCGTTTCATTTCCGTAGTATAAATTTACACTTGACAGAAATATTAAGATATAATTTCTAAAGGTTTCAATTAGCTGTGGGTTTACGATGAAATTGTTATAGTTTTACATGTCGGTTGGTTAGGCATGATTTTTTTGTGATCAGACGAAAACTAGAGCATATGACATACATGGCATCTTAAGTTTAACATTTGAGAATAATTAATCCTAATTAATGATATTTAAACATTAATATGTTCTTGAATGTGTGAATACATGTGTGTATGTGTGTGTAATAAGAGTGATGGATCAGTCGTGGTGGGTTGTTAAATGGGTTGGTTTCGCATGCCCCCGAGTATCTATCTATATATGCTGGGAAAAACACATTGTACTTTCTATCGGTTTGTTGCAACGTCCTTTAACAGTAATACATACGCTTGTAAATCGTATTTCACACATCACCAGGGCCGTCCCAAACGAACTAATGCAAAGTAGGGACCCACCCGTTTGTGATCTTGTTTCGAACTGGTGTGTGTGGTGTTTCCCAGTCAGCATGTAAATCGCAGTCGGGGACGTCCCAGTGCTAATGCTTTTATCACGGTATACAGTATTATCACAATATTGAAATTTAGTTTAAAAAATGGTCATAATACAGTATAACAGTTTTAATACCTTTTTCTTATAACAAAAATAACTTTGTAATATAGCAATACAGAAAATTATATAAAGGTGCAAAAGAACTATGAAGACCAATAGGTATCACTTTACAAAAATATCTCATTAGTCAAGCTTTGTTAATGCAATAACATTCAGAATGAGAAATAGTTACTCTTAGTTCATGTTAGCTCATTAAATGACACAGTTGCAACTTTCGATTTTAACAATGTGTTATACATTGGAATACCTGAGATTAATGAATGTTCAGAAGAATTTTTCATTGGCAGTTTGTTAACTAATGAATTAACTAATGTTAAGTAATGAAGCCCTGTAAAGTGTCAACGGTATAGGTCGTCTTTTCCCCTAAGATATATCCTTCAATCAGCTGCTGGTTTGTGTTTCAGGTGTTTCTGCCGCTGAACTAAATGAAACAAAGACAGTGAAAAAAGGAGAATGTGTTACTTTAGATCCCGGGGAAATAAAAAATTATGATGTGATGACATGGTATTTTAAAAACACTCTTATAGCTGAAATCACTGGAGATCAGAGTAAGATCTGTACAGATGATGAGTGAAAAGAGAGATTCAGAGATAGACTGAAGCTGGATCATCAGACTGGATCTCTGACCATTATCAACACCAGAATCACTTACTCTGGGGAATATAAACTGGAGATCAGCAGCAACAGAGTCAGCATCATAAGGAACTTCAGTCTATGGTGAGTCTTTACCCCTGAGTAATTTTAGAAAACTCTTTTAAATCATATCTATCTGTAAATGTTTTCATTATTGATCGTCTCCATCATCTTTACATGCACATGAGCATGAGCTGTATGTCACACTATGAAATGTTTAAAGCCTGTTGTTAATAAAAAAAAAAATGAAGTTTCCAGTAAATGCCACTGTTTTAGCTGCCTTTGGTTAAAAATACAACAAATAGTGTCATTTATCAATACTCTACAACTTTCTACCAAAAGCAGAAAAATAATACATGTCAGTTTATATATATATATATATATATATATATATATATATATATATATATATATATATATATATATATATATATATATATATATATATATATATATATATATATATATATATTGGTAGAGTTGTGTATCATTCGATTTGTAGCAGCAATGTCTGTGTGTCTTAATCTTTTCCAGATCCAACTGTAGCAGCAGGAACAATTGCTGCTGCTGTTATTATTGTTGTTGGTTGTGTTTTTCTGTTGTTCATGGCTGCTTTTGTGATTTTCAAATGGCTCTGTAACAAAGAATTGCAACCAACAGAGCAAAATGGCAAGTATTGCATAAAACTGATTGTACAAAACTTGATTGAGATTTTCTAAAAGAATCATTCAAAAATGTTAAAGTATGTATTTTTATTGTAATTGACCAAAATAAAAGTGTGTTGTTTTTGATCAAATAGGAAACGCGGCAGTCAGTTATTCATCAGGTAAGACACAATGAGCAAAATCAATGTGGTGTATGTCTTTTTGAGTTTTCTCTGTTTCATTCAGAAATCATCACATAGTAACACCAAGTAACAATTGGCTTATTTAAGAGAGGACTGCTCTTGTGCTGTTTTACTTCAGAATGAAGCTTCTTCTTTATTTTTTACATTCAGTAAGCAACCTGATCATATGCTTTACTTTCTGTGAATCTGTTTTCTTTCTTTCAGCCAATCAAAGATGTGATTTAATGAGCAACATACTGCCAATGTGGATGATGGTGATCAAGTTGAGATGTCTCCTATAAGCAAGAAGAAGCGGAAACAAAGACGAAAGTGGTGATCTCTCACAGAGAATAGTGTTATAGCACTGAAATATCAGTATATAGTGCCAGTAAAATTTTGTGGACATTGGAGGGATTATTACAGGTGCTAAACTGATCCAGTCCGTCATTATCTTATGCCAGCATTCCTGTTTCTTCAGTCATTAACATCAGCATTTACACTGTCAGACATAGGCATCCTTACATGCACTCATGTTTATAAGTCCAAATGAATCCATGTTCCTTTAAGTTCTGGTTACAGAAAGGCGGGTTACACTGTAAAAAGTGATACTCTATATTTACTCAATTAAATTGTGGCAACAGATTACAAGCAATATTGTTAATTACCTTTAACACATTAGAATTAATTATAATTAATCAAATGAGATGCTTAAAAGCAATTATTCAAAATGAGTAAAATAACATGAAAAAAATAATTAAAATGTATTCAAAAATATCGGTTTTGTTGGATAAAACGAGAAGCACCCAGCTGCAGCCTGCATATAGAGGCGGGGTTGCACATGTTAACCCGCCCCATACCTACTGTGATTGGTTTGACCATCTTTCATAGGCATACATGATAGGAAATGTGTGTGTAGTTGGTGTACACTGTTAAAAATAATACATTATATTTAATTAATAAAATCGTGGCAACAGATTACAAGCAATATTATTAATTAAATTTAACACATAAGAATTCATTAGAATTAATCAAATGAGATACTTAGAAATTAACCATTCAAAATGAGTTAAATAGCACAAAAATAAGCTAAGTTTAAACAAATACAAAAAACAAACAAACAAAAAAAAACATTTCTTTGAGAAAGAAAAACAAAACACTATGCTAATGAACACTATGTTATGCATACCAGGCCAGTAGTTGGCGACTAAGAAACACAGCGCAAAAATGTAATCCACAAATTCATGTTTTAGTTGATTACATGGAGATGATACAGGCATCGTGTTCAAAAGCTCATGTTTTCAAGCTACCAAAACAGAGTTACTGAAGACACCTGATGTTAACAAACAGAATCACTGCAGGAGAATAATCTACATTTTGGTTACCACTACGGTGGTCAGTGTTTGCTGTAGTTGGGATCTTGACCCTTAACCTTTTAAACAAAACTTTTTTTGGTTGCTGTGATTGTGAGATTGCTGCTAGATAAGCCAACAAAGAGTAAGATCAGGTGGTGTTGTTTGTTTTGACAGCATTTGGTCTGGATTTCTGAGTTGGTTTTGTCTTACTTGCAACAGTTGTCCTATGTTTGAACAGCATAAGGTCTAGACATTTAATAGAATATATATATTTTATTTAGGCAAACATACATCAAGAATCAGCCTGAGAACCTCAACAATGGTGACCATCAAAAACTTGTTGCACTGCATTCTGGGTGCCACCAATCAAAACTAATTTATGGATCCCATCATGCTGTCTGTCACCATTCTTGAGAATCATATGCTGGTTCTTGATCTCACTTAGTGTCAAAGAGAAAGTTTCCCTTCTCCGTCACAATTTTTTTTCTTAATCAGAATTCTTAAACTCTGGATTTCACATAAAAATCCAGGTCTTCTATTGTAGAATTACAGGTGTTGCTTTAATGAATGTCAATTTGTCTCCGAGAACAGGCTCAATTTATAACACTCAGGCCAAACAAAGATTATGCTAAATTATAACCAGGACCACCACAATACCCTTAGCAAGTAGCTGTTATAATTCAGTTACAACAGCCATACAAAATGTAACAGTAAAAAGTCAAGGGTCAAGAGCCCAACTAAAGCAAACACTGACCACTATAATGGTAACCCTATAAATGTACCCTTTTTTTCCTTCAGTGATTCTGTTTGTGAACTTTGTGTGTTGTTAAATAACTTTGTTTTGGGGGACTGAAGACACACACTTCTGAACATGATGCCTGTATCATATCTATGTAAGCAACAAAAATGTGAACATGTATAGTGTTTCATGATCGCCAACTACTGGCCTGGCATGTATAACATAGTATTCTTTAGCATAGTGTTTTTTGTTTCAATAAAATCAATATTTTTGTGAATATTTTACTTAATTTTTTCATGTTATTCTACTCATTTTGAATGGTTGCTTGTAACCATCTAATTTGATTATTTATAATTAATTATAAAGTGTTAAATGTAATTAATAATATTGAATGTAACATTTTAAACAATTTTATTGAGTAAATAAAGTGAATCATTTTTTACAGTGTAAGTCCAGTGTGAATTGATCCATGAAATATCACCTTGATCGTCCTTGATCAACCTCTGAATCTCAGGAACTGAACTTGCTGTAGTTATTTTAACAGTTTTCTGTATGCATTCGGTTCAACGACATTGTTTAAATGGAACTGTGCGTATGCATTAGAAACTAAAGTTTTTGCTCTGTTTATGCAATAAATTCTTAACCTACAACTGCTCAGGTAATGTCGTCGGAATAAGCGAGAGCCATTGAAAAACTACAGAAGAGCAAAACTACCTCACTTTAGCATTACTGACCATGTGTACTAAGGAGAGATCGCACATTAGCTGCTCAAACAATGTATCGGTGAGACGAACTGACTGTGAGCACAATCATGTGACTAAATAATGAAGCACAAGAGGGAGAGATGTGAGGCACGAACACTGTTCAAGCTAGCCATTAATTTGTGCTTGTAGCAATTGAATGTATTCTTAATCATGATTCATTCCATTCTTTATATCGATTTCTGTGAATCTGTGATTCATGATTCAAAAATCATGTTTCAAGATCAAGGGAAAATGAGTGAGTCATTACACCCATTGTGTTTACTGATAGAGCGACATTATTGCAGATGTCTGCTACCTCCATTGAATGGCTTTGTTGAAATGTAAAAAAAGTGTTTTCTTTGTATACAGAAGTGTTGGATGATGGATTTAAGATGCTGGCTGGGTTTGTGTTCAGGGTGAATCTTCACTACTTCTCATCTGTTTTTTTTGTATTCTTTTGTTTCTGTTTTGCATGTTCAGCTGTATTTTTGTAACCTCAGAGAGCTCATTCAATGCCGACTGAACACTGAAGTGAGACAGTCCTGCGGAGAACAATCCGATTAAAAATGTCATCATGGTGGCTATATTTTTAGTCTGTTTGTGTAGGAAATAAAGTGCTGTATCAAAGCTACTGTAATATGTCAAAATCTTTAATAAAGATCTTAAATTTAACAGGAATTCGCTTAAAATTCCTTATTACTGCTATAGTGAGATAAATACTAGCCATTTTGTCACTTGAGGTGTTGTAGGGTAGTTTCTGAGATCCAAACAAGAAAATCGTCCTCCAAATACTGCTTTATCAGATTTATTCATAACACCGCTTGTACAGGTCTTGAGTCTTACCTTGATGAGCAAAAATTACGGCGTATGCACTGAAAAAAAAATTCAATGATCGCTCTGGTGCCTTCATGCCCTGCAAAGCACTCTTTAACTTCCACTCTCTGCACAAACTATTAGATATAGCACTCATTTATCTAGGTTTAATTTTAAAACATTGTTGGCTTGAATTATTTTATATCTATAGACTTTATTTTAGGCAAGTCTGGATGATTTGAAAAGGCTAAATTGATCAAACATATACTCGCTGCGGGCCGCGAGGTCGTTACTTAAAGAAAAAAAACTTATTTTTAACAAACAAAAATGCTCCAAATGTTTTTCAAAATTAACTTAATGAAAAAATGAAACTAAATATAATCACTTTGCCATTACATACAAAACTGAACCATTTTAATAGCTACAACAGTAGTAGAAGCTATTTTGGGAGAAGGGGGAAAAATACGCTTGATGTGAAAATCGCCTGTCCAGTTCAGCCAGCGGTGACTCAGTCCACCACATTTTTACTTGCGGATTTATTAAAATATACAAAGAATTTCCATTATTCAATTATAGGAATACGTGTTGCAGCTGTTGCTGTTCTTCTGTGATTAACTGTTCCTGAATGGGTGAGTATTACATACAGCTGATTTTACAAGACAGAAATGTCAGACTTTTTTCAGCGTTTTTTATATATGTGATATACAAATAATTATTGGTCAATAAAAATACATCGAATTTGTTATCATTGTTCAAAAAGGTAGTAGAATGTTGCACAGGAGGAGGTGAGATACTGTATGCCTTGTGCACTGAATCTGTCTCAAAACACCAAATTTTTACATGTACATAAACATAAATGTACTCTCTATTTAGTTAAATCATTTTTGTATTTTGCATAATGCTCTTAGCATGCAGTCGTGTTATATTACTAATTGTACACAAGATAGTAATGTGATGCGGCATATGCACAAATTAGTGTGTGAAACCTGTATGTTATTCCTCAAATCTATTTTCGCTGGTAAAATTTGTTCAAATATGTATTCTATATTTACAAAAAAGTAGGAGCAACATCAACCACCCATACGCAAGGATTACATACTCTGGAAAGCGTTACAATCATGTTGGGTGTGTCGTATCTTAATCTGTGAGTTCCATCTGGATAAAGACAGCTGGCTTGAACTGGTTTTGAGAAAAGCAAACTTGACATTGCTCAAGGAGCTGTGTGAGAGAGAGTCTTGTTTGGTCACATTGGGAAAAGTTTGTAAAGTAAAGGTTGTGTGGAAAGTCCTTATATAGAGATGTCTGGGTGTGTTTTATGCAAATGACTAAACTTGGGCATGCAGTCACATGTTTAGAATTCTCAGAATTTTGCAACATTAGAATGAGGTTAAGAGCAAATTCATAGTAATACATAGTAAACACTTACTGAATGAGACGGTCAAATTCCAATTCCAAGTGTTCGTGTGGGCATACGACAACAAATGTGTGTAGATTTTTTGATGATCAATTGGAAACGGTTATACAACTTATACATAATGTTATACTGCAAAGAAGAAAGCTTTTTTTGCACTGACTACCTGTCACCATAAGCTCCCTCATAATTGTGTGTATGATTGCCAAATGCTTTCTGCTGCCAATATAGCAGCAAACCAAACACACACTGTTATTATTTTTGACAACACATGGGGGCAGTATTCCGATTTCGATGGGATAAATGCAGAACACTAGTTCTGAGTATGGGTCACCATACTTGGCCACATGTCACTTGTCACTTGAGATATCTCAATCATTACTAAATATTTCAGCTAGTAGGCCTTATTGTATTACTAGTTTATAACTAGTTTATTATAAAGTACTATAATATGCTGTTGATTGAGTTTAATTTGTAGTGAACTTTGAGTATTCCTTTATTTACAAATACGGGGAAAAAAAAATCATAATTTTTATATGACCTTAATGCTTTTGAATGCTTTGGCCTCTCTTTCACTGAATAATTGCAATGTACCTTTTTCAACTCAATGGACTGAGGCTGGGGTCAAGGCATCCAAAGCCACCACATACAGAAATGTCAAAGAATTAGGCTACAGTTGTCGTATTCCTCTTGTTAAGCCACTCCTGAAACACAGACAACGTCAGAGGCGACTTACCTGGGCTGAGGAGAAGAACTGAACTGTTGCCCAGTGCTCCAAAGTCCTCTTTCAGGTGAGAGCAAGTTTTGTATTTCATTTGGAAACCAAGGTCCTAGAGTCTGGAGGAAAGGAGGAGAAGCTCATAGCCCAAGTTGCTTGAAGTCCAGAGTTAAGTTTCCACAGTCTGACTCGTGAACGAGTCAGTCTATTGTTCGTTATCTGGCTCGGCTCGGTGTTCATCTTCACAGCAGTGCAGTCAGTGTACTGTTTAAGTACATGAATTACTCCGGGATATTGGTTTATTTGAACTCAGAGGGAGTGTCAGCCACATTAAAAAAGTTAACAGCTTAAGTCATTTGTGGATTAATGCGTATTGGAGATGCGAACCGTTTAAAACGATTCAGTTCGATTTGGTGAACTGGTTCAAAAAGATCCGGTTACATCGAATGATTCGTCTGTGAACCGGATATGACAAACTGCTTTGATTTGAACTCTCTCTCACAACAGACACGGAAGAGAAGACAATGCTGAATAAAGTCGTAGTTTTTGCTATTTTTGGACCAAAATGTATTTTCGATGCTTCAGAATATTCTAACTGACCCTCTGATGTCACATGGACTACTTTGATGATGTTTTTCTTACCTTTCTGGACATGGACAGTATACCGTACACACAGCTTCAATGGAGGGACTGAGAGTTCTCAGACTAAATCTAAAATATCTTAAACTGTGTTCTGAAGATAAACGGAGGTCTTACATGTTTGGAACGACATGAGGGTGAGTTATTAATGACATAATTTTGATTACTGGGTGAACTAACCCTTTAATCTACTTCCATTACACTGACTCGCTGTGGAGTTGCCAGTTTTAATCTTAATAGCTGATGTATATTAATGTAATCCTGCTTTTTTGATCATCTTGTCTCATTTACAAATTTGAAAATGTTGAAATGATAGCCCCTTTTGTATTGTATTGCATTGCATATCATGGCATGACAGATTGATAAAAAGACATGCTATTTATGCTTGATGTAATTTTTAATATTTTGCGGTAAAAGTGACTCTCTGATACAAACATTACAAACAAACATTTGTTTGTACAAATGTCTTACAAACATTTACAAACTGCACCTGGTGTTATAAGAATGTTGTGTTACATTTTCACAGTTTACAGTCAAACAGATCCCAGAATGGGAAAATAAAATTTAAAACAAAAATGAAATTAAAAACAAAATAAATGTGAAACGTGTTTGTGTGTGTGTGGGGGGAGGGGGGGGGATTTGGGAATCTGGGAATTTTTTTTAGGTCATACTTTCACTTTCACTTCAGCTTTGAGTTATAGCACTCATACTGTCTGTCGTTGAGTGCGGTGTGAATTCGTCCTTTAGAGGCAAAACGTCTGTACTATCAACAGAGCATGCATTAATTCGAAAATGAACCTCTTCATTTCGCTCACATTGTCTGCATTCTTCGTGTCAGGTAAGACTTTTGTAACGCTCAAAAACAAATGGCGCCATGGCGTTTCATTTCTGAATTATTAAATTTACACTTGAAAGACATATTAATATATTATTTCTGACGGTTTTAAGCTGAGGGCTTTTTTAGGCATATTGATATGTTTTGTGATAAGACAAAAACTAGAGCAGTTATAATGGCGCCTTAAGTACAAGTACTTGAGTCTTATTTAAACATGTACTTGAATGTATGAATACGTGTGTGTGTGTGTGTGTTTGTGTGTATAAAGAGTGATATATTAATCACCATGTGCTCCCTCGTTCTGGGTGATATGACTAAAGTTGACGATGATACATCCCGATGATATAACGGAATATGCAAGTAGGGACTTGTCAATTCGCTATCTTGTTCCGAGTTGGTGTGTGATGGTTCCCACTCATCATGTAAATCGCAATCGGGACCGGCCCAGGCTCTGTTGGTGCCATGAGATTTTCGATTTCCGTACCGACACTAGGGATGCTCCGGTACTAGTAGTAGCGGTACTGAACGGTACCCTGGCAAATTAAATTTGAAAGTGATCATCCTTATCCTCTTAAAGTGAGTGAGTAGGGCATGTGCGTGCCATTAAGTAGTCGTTAGGAATGCATTTTGCAAAAGGAGCAATATAATTTCCTCATTATCTTCAGCTGGGATGTTCCCGTGACAGCAGATTCACTGATGGACATCGACATAAAAACAATATACATTTAATGTTTTAAAAAGTTGTATATATATATATTCGTTTATATATATTATATACACTGTAAAACCCGACATATAACTTAACTCAAACCGTTTGAGTAAACAGATTGCCTTGATTTAAACCATGTAAGTTTTAAAACTTTGCATTTAAGTAATTAAGTGATTAACTAAGTGCTGATTGAGAATTAGTGATGAACAGCTGCTGTTAACAAACAGAATCACTGAAGAAAAGAGAAACACAAGAACTACTACAACTGACTTCAGACACAGACTTAGATGAAATCAACTGAAATAAAACATATGAAATCTCTTATTTCATGGAAGAACTTATTGAGTAATAATAAAGATCTTAAAACCCAAAATAAATAAACCTTAGTTCATTCTCAATAAGATCTTCTGCAGACGTCTGACAGAAATAACGTCAGTCTGGTTATTAATAAGTGGAGCTGGTGATGCTGTTTGTGGGTTGTTTAATCAGATCTTGAGAGATTTCATGTATTTTATTTCAGTTGATTTCATCTAAGTCTGTGTCTGAAGTCAGTTGTAGTAGTTCTTGTGTTTCTCTTTTCTTCAGTGATTCTGTTTGTTAACAGCAGCTGTTCATCACTAATTCACAATTATCCCTCAGTTAATCACTTAATTACTTAAATGCAAAGTTTTAAAACGTACATGGTTTAAATCAAGGCAATCTGTTTACTCAAACGGTTTGAGCTAAGTTAACTTGGGTTTTACAGTGAAGTACTTATCACAACAAAGATAAATATCAGCAATATGGAATAACTAAAGTTGTCTAACAGACAAAAAAGACAACAAAATAAAGGCTACATTTTGTAATTTATCTGTAGATGTTAGCCAGCTGGTTAGTCTAATTCACATACCCATACCTTTCATTTTGATTGTGTGTATACAGTGGAAAATCACTTACTTAAACTTAATTATTTCAGTTTATGAATGCTAGACATCTAGACATTTTAGTGAATCAAAAGCAAACAGTAATGCAAATTAAATTCAGAAGCTTAACAGAAGCTTAAATGTATTATAAAAAATAAAAGCAGTTAACTCAAGCAAAGACCTTCCAAGGTGTCAGTGTTACCATTTAATATGTTCTTAAAAGGATATTTAAAAATACAACATAAACACCACAGTCTAATTAATACACAGTAGTTAACTTGTGATTTCTACCTAAAGTGTATAGATTTTTGTTTTTGTGCTCCTCTTCTTTGCGTCGCTTCCTCATCTTTTAGAAATGATACTTTAAGAGCACATAAATGGCAAAACTATTTTAACTAAATCATCCCCCTTGGAATTATAAGGTTCTATCTGCATTCCAAGTAGTTTTGAGATATTGAGATTCAAAGTTTTTGAGTTCAATTCGACTGAGTAGATAGAACCTTATTGTATTTTATTTTTTGTTTTGTTTTTGTTTTTTTTAATAAAAAAGTCCCATAATGTAAACAACATTAAAAAATCTATCACATACATAAATACATTGACACAGAATAATAATACATGAATAGCTCAATTTTGACAAAAATATCAGATAGAACCTTATAATTCCAAGGGAATGAAATGCGCTATGCGTTTTTATTGACAGTTGGCAAACAAGCTGAGTGATGCGTGATGCATTACTGTCCACATGCACATCCTCTACTTAGACCCTGCATGAGCGGGAAAATTCGGACCACGTGCTCAAATTTGGTTTTTAGTTTTTAGCTATGCTTCTGCTATTAGTCATGTTTGCTTTTAGCTTTTGTTAAGCTTTGCTTTTGCTATCAGTCATGCCAGCTTTTAGTACACTTTTAGTTTGCTTTTATCTTTTAGCTTGTAGCTTTGCTTCCTAGCTTTAGCCTTTAGCCATGCTTTTAGTCATCACTATAATCATTAACATCTTTAGAAAATACGCTTTCATGTCACTTTTCCTTTCTATATTGTTAACACACTATACCAGAAATGATTTATAATTATCTGTTCATTCAGGTGCTTCTGGTGTTGAGACCGATGGAGTCTCATTTTCCGTGATGGAGGGAGATTCAGTCACTCTACACACTGGTGTTAAAACAAACCAACAAGACAGACTGAAATGGTATTTTAATGACACTCGCATCGCTCAACTGAATGGAGAGCAGAGTAAGATCTGTACAGATGAACAGTGTAAAGGGAGATTCAGAGACAGACTGAACCTCGACAGTCAAAGTGGTGATGTGACCATAATGAACATCAGAACCACAGACTCTGGATTTTATAAACTGCAGATCTTCAGGAGAAGAGTCATTCAAAAGATATTCAGTATTGCAGTTCGTGGTGAGTCATTTAACCAGCAACATTTTTTTTTTTCTGCCCCAAAAGTGCATGGTCCTCAGATGCTGTAATTCACATAAATCCCGTCACATGATTGGGACAAGATCCTAAGCATGTGATGCTACACAGGCATGCTCTATTGTTTTACTTTTCCTAAAAAAGGTGTTCCAGGTGCAGAGACAGATAAAATGAAGACAAAGTCAGTGAAGGAGGGAGAATCTGTCACTTTAGATCCTGGTGTAATAAAAAGCCCAGATGATGTGATGACGTGGCATTTTAATGACGAGCTCATCGCTGAAATCACCAGAGATCACCAAAAGATCTGTGAAGATGTCAAGTGTAATAGTACTGGGAGATTCATAGACAGACTGAAGCTGGATCATCAGACTGGATCTCTGACAATTACAAATATCACAACCACAGACGCTGGAGTTTATAAACTACAGATCAAAAGCAGTATCCAGCCTCATTATAGCATCATCAGCGTAAAGAGATTCAGCCTTACTGTCACTGGTGAGTGTAACTTAGCCAATCGGTGCCTTTTCTTTTGCAGTTTTAGAATACAGTTTAATATGGTTACATTGTGGACTGTTTGAAAAAGTGAATTTAGACACAATAACACTGAGATCAACAAACCCTTGCAGCAAACCACAGAAAAATTACAAAACAGTAATGACATAACAAAATGTTGTTTACCAAAATCCCATGACTTTGTCTATTTGTCACAAGTTCTGAATCACTGGTTGAAAACAAATGATTCACAAAGGTTGCAAAGTATTATGAAGTGGAATGCTAAAATTTCCATTGCTAGTTTAAACTACCTTAATAATGTGCTGTTTAGCTTTAAAAAATACTTGCACACTGTGAGCAAGATAACTTTGTCCGCCCAATAATATTATTCATCAGTGGTTTTGTTTTTCACGATGCCAGTGTTTCTTGATTTTCTCATTTGTAAACGCAAACATAAACTAATTCATAAATAGTGTTTAATCGGCGGGGGTTCAAATCACAGGGAATACATGTTAGGAAAAAAACTGTTAGCCTGAATGCAATGTGAGTCGCTTTGGATAAAAGTGTCTGCTAAATGCATTCATTTAATTTAACTATACATTCTTATAGACTGAACACTGTTTTCACAAATTTCTGTTTTTGTAGCAGACGACACACGTAATCATTTTTAAAAGTAGCCATTTTCACAACTTGCTTTACTATTCTGATCCTCAGTAATCACATTTCTTCCTGTGAAGAATTAATTAATTAAATGAATCACAGCTAAGGTTCCTTTTACTTGCAGGCTTAACATTTGTATGCTTCTGAGTATTAAATATTCCAAATAACAGCAAAAATTTCATCCAACTCAGAGTGAGACTCACGTACGGTAGTTGTCAGGTAGCTGTAATTCTTAACTGAATTGTCTTTGGCCTGGTTCCCCAGTGCAGTTAGAGCTATATTCTGGGATAGCTGTACTTTTTTATAAAAATTGTCCTATAGTGTGGTCAGAGCTATTGTGATTGTGTTCATAGAAGTCACGTGAGGATCATTTTCTGATTTTGGAAATCACCTATTTTTTTTTATTATTATTACAATATTTCCCATTCTGCTCTTATGTAAATCACCTTTCTTCCCCATTCTGACACTCAGTTTATCAACAGATCATCATGAACAGCTGGTCTGATTGGACCAGCAGAACACATCTGTCTAATTCGTGTGTACATGGAAATCACTAGAGATGTAGCACAGTGGAATGAAAATGTATTTAGTGTGAAATGTCCCCATGTGTTGTTTGTTTACATGTTCCTACTTCTACTCCGTATTATCTGTAGGAATCATGTTTTTTATGGAATCTTCATTTCTTCTTCAGATGCGTCCGGTGTTGAAACAGATGGCATGACAGCAAATGTGATGGAGGGAGATTCAGTCACTCTACACACAGATGTTAAGATGAACCACCAAGACCGGATTAGATGGTATTGTAATAAGACTTTCATCGCCCAAATCATTGGAGATCAGAGTAAGATCTGTACACTTGATCAGTGTAAAGAGAGATTCAGAGACAGACTGAAGCTGGACAGTCACACAAGTGATCTCACCATCACAGACATCAGAACCACAGACGCTGGAGTTTATAAACTACAGATCATCAGCAGAAGAGTCATTCATAAGATCTTCAACGTTGCTGTTCATAGTAAGTCATATAACATTTAAAAGCTGGCTGAATTTGCTTTAGTACCTAAATTACTTCAGACTTATGTGCCTCTAGAATATTTCATTCTGCAGGTGAACATCACTTTATTGTGCAATCCTGAGAAGCACAAAATCATTTTCACTTTTTCATTAAATGTCCCTTCCTGGTGGAATGTACTCCCCAACTCAATCCGAGCAGCTGAGTCCTTAGCCATCTTCAAGAATTGGCTTAAAACCCATCCCCTCCATCTTTATTTGACCCTCTAACTCTAGCACTCACTATTCTTATTCTATTCTTAAAAAAAACAAAAAAACATTCCCTTTAAGACGTTCACTTTATTCATTTACTGCTTGTTTTCTTAAAAAATGAAAGTCAAGAAAACACATACATAGGTCTCTCATTTAGTTTATGGTATTTTTTCACCAAGATTGAGCTACAATCAGCTGTTGGTTTGTGTTTCAGGTGTTCCAGCTAATGAGAGAGATAAAGTGAAGAGTAAGTCAGTGAAGGAGGGAGAATCTCTTATTTTACACCCTGTTGTAAAAAAAACCCAAATCATGTGATGACGTGGCATTTCAGTGACATTCCCTTCGCTGAAATCACTAGAGATCAGAGTAAGATCTGTACAGATGATCAGTGTGAAGATTCTGATGAGAGATTCAGAGACAGACTGGAGATGAATAATCAAACTGGGTCTCTGACCATCATGAACACCAAAAACACACACTCTGGAGAATACAAAGTGAAGATCGTCCACAGCATCAGCCACCGCCACCGCATCAGCATCATCCGCGTAGAGACATTCAGTGTCACTGTCATTGGTAAGTGTCTTTTTTTTTTTTCACTCCCATCGAGAAATTTTTAAATGCAGTATGCTTAATTCAACCAAATATTTGTTTTCATTGTGGAGTGTTTGAAAAAGTTATATTTGTACTAGGGCTGTCACGATATTAGATTTTTCATATCACGGTTATTGTGGCCATAAGAATTCACGATATCTATATATTGTGATATCTATAGAAACCTTGGGGTGGGGAAGATATCAGTCAAATTATTTTTTACTTTGTTTATTGAGTTTTTCTTTTTCACCCAAAGAGCATGATAAACGCAGGGCACAAGACTCTGGCTTTCTCCGTCTTCTTTGAAGCTCTTATGAAATAACGAGAGAAAATACTGTCAACTGTTAACTGTTAACACGATATCGATAATTATTTATTTGAATATCACGGTTATCATTAATACCGGTATATCACGACAGCCCTAATTTGTACTATGACATTTTGACTAAAATTAACAAATGTGGCATGGTCAGTTGTCCTCTGAACACTGCTGCTTCATGTTGAGCTGTCAGTTGTGATGCTGTTTTAGCAGCTGTTCTTCAGAAGAACACCAGATGGCGCCATTTATCAGTTTAATCAATTCCATAATACTGTCGACCAGAATTAGAAAGATGTATAGGGTGACCATATGAGCCATTTTCCCATGACGCGTCCTTGCCAGGATTTTTCTATTGCTTAAAATATCCAGATTTTGGCTGTTTGTGCTGTGCAGATCGATCATTGTATGACATTCATAAGAGCTATAGAGAGCAGAGCAGACGGCTCCTTATGCATTCAAATCACTCTCTTGGTACTTTGGTGACAATGATCAGTGCGCAATGATGCTTCAAGTTGAATGAACGATCAAACACCTAACATGTACGTGTATTTGCATTGCTTTGATCGTTCTCTGTAGATCTCACCTTCTCACACGCCACGATTGGTTGATTGTGTAACATACCTGCATGTTATTGGTCAAACTACTTTGGATGTTTTAGGCAATAAAGAAACCCTGGCAAGGAAGCTTCCTGGGAAAATGGCTCATATGGTCACCCTAAAGATTTACAAAAATCAGAAAAAAAGATTCTGGTAATGTTGATTACTTCTCGATTACTAATATTATTCACTGTTTCTTTTTCTTACAGATTCAAGTCTGCCTTCGGGTCTTATAGCAGGAAAATGTGCTGCTGCTGTTGTTTCTCTTGTCCTGCTGACATTTCTAGCTGCTGCATGTTTAAAGATTTATTGCAGCTGGTGCTGTAATATGGCTGATTTAACGACTGTGAACTGAAGTTGTAGTCAAAAAATTAGCTTGGGAGGGTGGAAAAAATTCAGCTTGGCGGTTTTCCAACATATAAATTGTATAGGCTAACTTGCTGACAAACAATCCCAAGTGTGAACTGATGGAGACTGCACCGATGGATGAGGAGCCCAGGATGGAGCAGAGCAGCCGCAGAGCCAGGGTGACGCAGAGGATCCGGAGGGCCAAGGTAGAGAAGAAGGCTCAGGCGACCAAGGTGGGAGAGAGATGGCAATAGAAAAGAGCATCTCTCCTTATAGGAAAATTATGGAGTATATAAAACAGACTTATAACATGTTTCTGCAGTTGTGATCGAAAAATAGAAGAATGTGAAATAAATGTGACATTGAGAACTTATTTCTCAGTTGATGAAGAATATATATTGACAGTTTTTAGCTGAATAACTTTTTGCTTTTGCACAAAATATCAAAACCAAATAACTGTGACCATTACTAAAATGTTATTTTTGTAAAAAAAAAAAAAAAAAAAAAAAAAACCTTCTAGATTTATTCGTGTACTTTCATGTCTATGTTAAAAAAGGAGGGGGATTGACAGTTAAGAGGTTAAAATAGGAATAAACATGTGATATATACATTTTGTTTTATATTCATGTACGCAAAATAGTTTCAAAATACATTTTATTACCAATGTTATTCATTTGATTAGATTTTTATGCTTACTTTTGTTCAAATATGCTTTGAAATGAGGAGCAGTAAATATATAACACTAAAATAATTGAATCAGCTATATTAATTGAGCAGCTCATTAACATTTCTCTTAATGTGATAAATACACCACATCAAACTTCCACCTAACATTACTGTTTTAAGATTAACAGACCACAATATTTTTATAACCTGTTGTATATCAATTTGTTCAAGAAATGTATTAAGTGTATTTTAGGATATGTTATGAAAACATTAGAATTGTTGCATGGGTTGAAACATACCTTTAGTTTTGATGCCAAATCACTGAACATGTGAGTCACAGAATCATGTATTCACTGGTTTCATTGGAAGTGGCTGATTTCATTTTGTGATGACTGAACTTTAGGCTCAAGGTATGAGATAAATGTATACCGTAAGCAATTATCATAACTGTGTGTTGAAGATGATTTGTTTTTGTGATGTAAATGTTTTTGAAGAGCTGAAATACTGTGAAAAGCCAAACTCCTCTCAGAAGCCTGTGTTAGAATCTTATGATGTAAATAAGAACCAGTAATGGATTATAATTTCATTAATGTTTACAATTTTTAGCAAAGAACATTTCTGACATAGTTTTGGTTTTCTTTAACGTTGCATGTAAATGAAACTAGAAAAGGAACTTAAAAAAAAATGTTTGTATGCTTGTGATAAATCTGATTCATTTACAACAGCTGGATTCTGTGAGTTTCATTTGCTATCAGAGAACACTGTCATCGAAAACAACAAAAATTCAGAAAAACTCTTTTAAGATTAAGGCATATTGTATTATGATATTATAATTATAATAGTAAGTTAAATAATGATAATTAATTATATGTTGCTTTCAAAGAAATTGACCAGAGTTAACCATTCTCCAGGGTTTATGTTCATACACATGTACAGTGCCCTCCATAAGTATTGGAAGAGTAAAGACACATTTTTCCTGTTTGCTGTGGAGTCAAGAAATCTGTAAATATGATTAACAGATGAATATGAAACACAACAACAGGATGTCACATTTCATTACTGGGTAAGTTTTACCAGCTATGAAGATCAGCACTTCTAGAGTTTCATCTCACTGTCTGATGTGAGCAGAAGTATTGGAACAGTTGCCTCACAGATCTTTCTAAGTGTTCAGCCCAGTCCTGTTGCATTCATTCTTCAGATATTAAAAGCAGGGAATGTGTCTTATCAGTTATATCCATTGCTTCTTCATTCTAAGTCTTGCATTCGAAGATGACACACAAACCAGGATGAAGATGAGGAAGCCAACTCTGCAGAAAAGCAAGCAATTTGGATGCTAAAATAAAAGAGGAAGTCGATTAGAACAACAGGGGAAAAAAGGGCATGGAGAAATCAAGAGTTTAGGAACTAGTTGATGGACCGATGAGACAAAGATGAACCTTTATCTAAGTGATTGGAAAGCAGAAGTGTGAAGAGAAAAAAGGGAACTGCAAATGATCCCAAGCATACAACCTCATCTGTAAAACTTGGTGGAGGTGGTGTCATGGCTGTCTCTAGAACAGGACCTCTTCATTTTAAAGGCTGGGGAAAAGCATTTCAAAGCATAAGAGCAAGAGTCTGCTGATGTCTATGGGTTGCAGACTCACTGCTCTGATTGCAGGCCAGGCATCTGCAATTAAATATTAGCTTTTAATCGTTTACATCTGCCTTAAATTCAGCTGTTCCAATACTTATTTTCACATCAAATAGTTGGATGAACTCTAAAAGTGCTGTCCTTTTTATTTGGTAAAGCATGTATGTGTCGAAAGACCTAATAATAAAATGTAACATTCTGTAGTTTTGTCGCATATTCATCTTTTAATCATATTTGCAAATGTCTTGACTCCACAGCAGAGAAAGCAATTTTGTCTTCACTGTTCCAATACTTAAGGAGGGCATTGAAAATAACTGAAAAATTCGGAGCCAGTTGGAAGTTCACATTAACTATTGTTCAATTCAATTCAAGTTTATTTGTATAGCGCTTTTTACGATACGAATCATTGCAAAGCAACTTTACATCAAATTTGTATGACTATTTTGTATTAGTCTCTTCTGTTCACCAAGGATAAAAAAATAGCTGTCATTGGGTGGTAGAGACCGCCAAAGAAAGAACAGGGTCTGGGTCCAAGTGCAGGAGAGAAATTACTATTTAATAAATGAGAACGAAAAAGGCCAACAAGGCAAAAACAAAACAGAACCAAACAACAGGAACACGAGCAGAAGAAACCAGAACATAAAACACGAAGGACAAACAACAACCAACAAATCACAATTAACATTAATCCAGCCCGACAGAGTTGTGTGAGAGTGAAGAATATATAGCCAAGAACAATGAGTGGGTGAGCAGGTGTGTGTGTGTGAGCGGGTGAACAGGTGTGTGGACTGAAGGTAATGAGTCCTGTAGACAGGGAGAAACACAGGTGGAACAACTAAACAATAATGAGGTCACAAGGTGGGCGGGGTCAGAAAATAGACAGGAGAGAGAGCACATGGCACCAAACAAGCACAACACTCACAGAAGACAGGGACAGAAAGACAGAAGACTGTGACAATAGCAGTATTACAATACAATATTAACATAAAATATTATAAAATATTACAATATAAAATGAATCTGTTCTATGCAAATATGCGCTATTATTATTTTTTTGTTCTGTGTATTTTGTTTATGTTAATGACACGTGTGGAGATCCTCATGAATTCCTAAAGTCAACAGATTCCGAACTCGATGTGTTTGATGAAAGTTTCTCACTTCTCAAGGCGGTAGGTGCAAACTCAACACGTTCTTCTTCTTCACCATTCTGTAAAAAATAATACAAATAATACAAATAAAAAAATAACACAATATACTTTGGTAACAAAGCTTAGAATAATTAAGACTTTTTATTTCCTTATTTTATTATTACACCAAGGTTGCATTTATGGATAGAAACATTAATATTGTAAAATATTATTACAGTTTCAATAACAAATTTCTATGTGAATGCAGGTTCAAAAATGTAATTTATTATTCTGATGCAAAGTTGATTTTTCAGCATCATTACTCCAGTCATAAGTGTCATACAATCCTTCGTAAATCATTCTGATATGCTGATTTATTTTTCTAATATGCTCAAGAAACTATTATATTAATATAATATAATATAATATAATATTATTATTAGGCTTAACAGAGTTGTGCTGCTTTTTCTTTTTTCTTTTTTTGTGGAAACTGTGCTACACTAACCTGTACCCAGCCTTTGGTGAGTAAGAGTTTTATTTATTCATTTAAATTCATACTTTTATTCAGCATGGATGCAAATTTTATCAAACATGACAGTAAAGACATTCATATTTTTACAAAATGCTTTTATTTCAAATAAATTATGTTCTTCTGAAGTTTCTATTTCTCAAAGTACTGAGGAGAAAAAAAAAATGTCTGTCAGTTTCCACAAAAACATGAAGCAGCACAACTGTCAAAATTAAAAGAAATGCTTCCTGACCAGTCAATTATAGCTCAGAGGAGGCCGCCCCTTACATAACGTTTCCCCATGAAAACATGATTTCCTTATTCCACCAAATACACGGCATGCAACGCAGTCTGTTAAAACTCTATGGGCTCACGGGCTCAGCAGAAGTCAGAGAAAAGCTTTTCCGAGAGGTACACCAACAGTGCACATGTTGAATGTCTCCATTATTTTAGGTCTTGGAGTCTCCATAAGCGAGCTAATTAGTTAAATATGTATTTGATTAAAAAGCTTTTGAGACTTTTGATGTGCCTCACAGGAATATATAGAGGGATTATTGGGTCAGATTATAAATTAAAAGTCTAAAACTAAAAGTCTTAAACCAAAACTAAAAATCTAAATTTGAAACTTAAAGTCCCAGTCAAAAATTAATTTGGTATTGAGGATTGGGCATTTGGCATTAAGAATTGGGCATTTTGTCATTTAGCCGTTTAGGATTTAGGATTGGGCAGTTAATCATTTAGCCATTTAGGATTGAGGATTGGGAGTTTAAGATTTGGCATTCGAAGATTGAGAATTGGGCATTTGAGGATTGAGGAGTGTATGCCAATTAGGAGTCGTGGCCCAAATACTGGAGGCTGGGTCTCCCACACCACAGACATGTGTCTTATCCACTGCGCTAACACCACCACCACCACCACCACAACAACAATAACAACAAAAAACAAACATTTGTGGCCTCAAACACAAAGTCCCCAGTGAAATTAGTGCTATTGGTCTGACGACGAGAAAGCAGCAGACAGTGCAGCAGGTAAGATGCTAACATTAGCTACTAGTTATATAAGCTGATATTGCTAACATGCTTTAGTAGGGTATTATTATATTGGGACATGCTGTTGTTGTTTTTTTTTTTTTTGTTTTTTTTAAGTGCGGTTAACCCCTCTGACATTAGTAGATACACTCCTTTCACATTGCCACTAGATGGTCTTGTTTCTGTTAGTTTTTTTTTTTTGTTGTTGTTGTTGTTGTTGTTTTTGCTATATAGCCTATATATATATTATAAAGATTGTGAGAGAAAAGAAATTAGGCTTGTTCGACTTGAACCAGCGCTGCACATTGCAAGACCAAATATCAGTTAAACCGAATCTCAGCAAAACTGAATCTCAGTTACTGGGATTTTCACACACAACCATATCTAGGGTTTACAAAGAATGGTGTGAAAATGGAAAAACATCCAGTATGTGTCAGCACAAGTTACTAGTTACTTGAAAAAAGCAACCTGATTACGTAACTTGCGTTACTTGTAATGCGTTACCCCCAACATTGTTGAGTGAGTTAATGGGTTAATGGGTTGGATGGGTTAAATGCACAGCATGAATTCTGAGTATGGGTCACCATACTCGGCTGTATGTCACTTCACTTTTTAGAATTTGCTGTTAGCATTACAGCAAGTTCATGAAACTTGGGATTTTTCTGTTTCCACAAGATGAAGGCATATTAGTCTAAAACAAATATAACAAATTAACTTCTCTCCAGAGCTTCTGTGAGGGTCACTTCACAAGCTTCACTCTGAGAAAAACTATGGTCAAACACGAACTGAAACTGAAAGTCAAAGTCTTTCACAACAACCCTTCAAAATAAAGGTCTGGTTTAACTTGAAGAGATTATGACCAAAATATATTACTATTGTATAATAAAATTTAATTCTTTTTTTTGTTTGTTTTTCACTTCATTACATTTCTATTTAGTGGTCTAATATTTCAAGATTGATTCAACTGTTAAAAGTTTTATTAATTTAATAAGACACCGTTTTTATGGTAAATTCGATTAGAATTAAAAAAACACAGAATCCAGGAAAAAAATTAAATGGAAAACCAAATTTAGGGGAAAATAGAGTAGATTTCCTAAATTAAAAGGTAGCTCTCTGGTCTTTAATTGTCAACAAACAAATTATCTTTACATTGATTGTCAATGCCTAACAAACACTTGGAAAGCATTTCCTTCCTTAAATGTCAATTGTTTTTGATATGGAGAAAAAAAAAGATCTACATCTACATCTGAATCACTGCTGAAATGTTATAAAGATACATGACACATGGTTAAATTCTCTTACCGATTTATGTGCATTTCTTTTGAAGAACACTGGCTCAGTGTAAGTTGTCTCATAATCACGAGTCTCAACTGTTTCAACAGCAATAATAGATGGATTAAAACAACAAAACTCAGTCTTAACTAGATCTGGTTCTTCAAAGAATGTAGTTACGGCTGTCACAGCTAAAGTCTAAATGCAACGATTAGTTTTCAATTTGCATTCTTGTGTTTCCAGTTGTGTTTGATGCAGTTTAAGAAATTATTTTATTTCATTTTTTTTTATTATTTTTTTTTTTGTGCAAATGAAACAAGTTTCAGCCCCCTGCCAGTGTATACAGTAGTATTCTGACATGAGTGCAATCCACTGTAACTGCCAATCCTGATATCTAAACAGTTAAAATAGTTACTGAGCACTTGTTTGTACACTTACATCCTTGATCAGTTTTTCTATGTTTCTTGTAGATCCAGAAGATCACAACTGCAGCAACAATCAAAAGAGATCCAGCAGAAGCAACAGCGATCAACACTTTGTACAATAAAGGTAGACCCTGATCTGTAATGGACAAAATGAGCAATCAATGTGATTTAATCTGTCTGACTGATCTACAACAAACACTATTTAACATCAAACATTATGTGACTTGGTGGATCAGATTAGTAAATAAATGTTAATATCACCACTCCCATACCTGCACATGGTTGACAGAGTTTGCTGATGTCCAGATGTGTGGTCTGGTTTCTGATGGGATTGTTGATCACACAGCTGTAGCTGTTTTTCTCCTGATATTCCACCTCCAGAGGTAGAGAGAGACTGATGCTGAGATCAGACACACTGATGCTGGACAATAAACTGTTTCCTTTGTACCAGGAGAGAGTCACATGACCCACATTCACCACTGAACACAACAATGAACATTTCTGCTGTGATGATGATGATGAAGAACAGTCTCTGGTTATGACAGGAGTAGGCACAGGAGCTGGAAACATGACGGAACAAACAGAAATGGATAAATATAAATAACCTTTTTTGGTAAAGTGTTGACAATCAGCAGCGCTTGAGGTATAATGTTGATTAAAACACAGATTAACCCACAAATAAAGCTAAATTACTCTGTTTCAATATAACAGCATATACACTCTTCAAAATAAAGGTGCTTAAAAGGCTCTTCACAGCAAAGCCATAGAAGAACCATTTTAGGTTCCACAAAGAACCATTCAGTCAAAGGTTCTTTAAAGAAATATATCTACCTTACTTTTTTATAATCTGAAGAACCTTCTTTCACCACAAAGAACCTTTTGTGAAACTGAACGGTTCTTCATATGTTAAAGGTTCTTTACTGAACCTTTTAGACCAAAAAAATATTCTATAGCATCATGAAGCACATTTATTTTTAAGAGTGTAACAAACATATAACAAGAAAAACAAACCATGATTTTGGTTTGAAAAACAGCGTACTAAACTTTTCTGTGTAAAGTAATGTCCAGTTTTAAAACTTTGTCTTTGAGCCAGAAGAACACCCTAAAATGACAGTAAATAATAACATTCAAACTGCTTTTTTTGGTCAAATTAGTCACATGTTTTAAAGAGGACCTATTATGCCTTTTTATAGGCTCCTCATTCTTAACCCTCTACTGCATGGTCTGGTCATATGAGAACATACTCTTTGGGTTCATTTCCTTGCCACTGTCTCTTTAAGAGAACCTTTTTTTTTGTTCTTTGGTTACATCACATAACATGCAGGTTTTGTTGTTGTTGTTGTTTTTCTGTGGTGAGACTTCTGACAGACTGCCATCTGAAAGCAAACTAAACCGTCAGTAACAAACAAGGACCAATCCGTGTCACTTCTACAAAAATCGTTTTTTTTTTTTACATTTTGTCATAACTTATAATGACATTTTCACCTCTCAAAAAAGTTATTATGAAAACATTTTTTGGTTAATCATTGAAATGTATGTGTTGCCAAGTGGCAGTACTGTGCAATAGTGGGATGACATTATTACAATAGTTTAGCTAGCAAGGTCAACTGCAATGTTATGCTGTAACAATAAAAAAAACATTAATGCTAGTGATAATGTCGATAAGTCGTATGTTAATGGCATTTGTATTATGGAAATAATTAAATTTAAATGCCAATTTTACATTTGATTAGATAAGAATACATGTAACTTTACATCAGTGAACAGGGTCATATGTGGCAAGGTAAAGAAAAAAAAGGGCAGAACTGGCTCTTCCTGCAGATGAAAAAAAGAAAAAAAAAACGGCTTTGTGAGCGGGGGCAGGGGTTCATGTTCATAGCCTTCCTTTCGTATTTTTTTTTTTTTTTACAGCACTTAAGGTTAAGCCAGTCAAATATTTTTTTCTATAGGTCTATCATAATGCATGTGGTGCATAATGTTGCTGTTTGTGCGTCTGTTTCTGAACTCTCTAAAACTCCTCAGTTGTAGTCGTGAGTTTCGTCTAGAAACAAACACATCACCATATTCATTATCTAAATAATTCCTACCCAAAGCACACACAAAACAAAAGGACGGGTTCCCAAACATGCTTGAAACATTTGACCAATCACAATACCCGTTTAAACATTCAAGCACAAACTCCTGTTCTTCTAGATGAAAACAAAGCCAAGACTTTGTAAGATGGCATAAAAGTGTCCTCTGATATAATAATGATATAATAATGAAGGTGTTAGACTTCTTCTTTTAAATCCTCCAAATGCTGGCCACATTGATATTCATTGTAAGCACCTCATCCTAACCTAGATTTTTTAATAGTTAAGATTAATTGTTGTGGTAGTCAGCATTATACCAAAAAATGCTTTCAACTGAGCTTGAGTTGTATTGTTTTAATAAATCAAGATATGCAAATGTCATCACAAATGTTCTCTACTCACCGTAGACAGAAACCCTGAATGTTTTTGATGTCAGTTCAGCTCCACTAATCGCTAGTTTATAAAGTCCAGTGTGTTGAGTTGTGATGTTTGTGATGGTCAGAGATCCAGTTTGATTGTCCAGCTTCAGTCTGTCTCTGAATCTCCCGTCAGGAACATAATCCAGTGTGTTAAAGATTCCAGCAACTCTGTTGATTTCAGCTATCAGAGAGTTGTCATCTCCAAATGTCCACACTATGTCATTGTCTTCATGTACTTCATTAAGATCAGTGTTTAGAGTGACAGTATCTCCTTCCATCACTGACAGTGACACTGACTCACTAAACACACCTGATGAAAGAGTTTGTCACATTAATGCTTCTGGTTTTTTACAAAGCCTAAGAAATAAAAGGGAATCCCGCACAATACCAATACTTGCAAAAGTATCAAAAACAGTCCGAAATGTTTTCAATAAATTTCTCTTTTTGATACTTTTGCCAATGTGTGAGATGTTCCTTTGTTTCTTGTTTTTTTTATTCCCCTTTTTACCCACTTTTTCCTACGTGACTATCTATTACCTGCAGGTTTGCGACGGTGATTGTTAATTGTTTAAAAAGTCTGAAATCAAGTTTTAATGCTTCAATGCGTATTTGAGAACAACATCAAAAACACACAACAATGAAAAGTGAGATATATGAAAAGACAGATAAGTATTTAATTTCCATGACTTTAGTTGTTTGATCACTTCAAAAGCATTTAAAGCAGACGAAAGTGCTATATATGTTTAAACATTAGCAGCAAATATATTACTCAGTAACTGAAGAAAAAGCTGTAAAATGCATGTGTAACTTACCCATCAGACAGCACCAGCACAAACAGAACAGATCAAACAAGTCAAACATTTCTTCAGTTGTTCAGTCTGATCTAACACAGCGAGCGGTGAGTAAATCCTCCCTCGATTCAACCCTTCTAGTTCTCACACACACACACACACACACACACACACACACACACATACACATCGAATGCTTGTTTTTGTTATACATATATTTACATAAATACTTTCTGTTAGTTAAATAAATTCTTAATTTTTACCTTTACAGACTTTTTTTTTTTTTAAGATAGTTGTCTGTGTTAAAAAGCTAAAATTAGTAGAATGTGTTTTAGATGAACTATGGTCAGACAGAAATGGTTGTGTATATTTTTCCGGTTCTCAGTTATTGTGCATGGAATAACCAAAGTAGACTGAAATAAGGGTAACCTAAAATGGCAACATAAAATTGTAATATATGTAAATGCAAAAAACTAGTTTTATTCAAGCTCAAAATGTTATTTAACATCACTGAACCAACCTACATTGATTTACACTGACAAAATTAATTATTGTTAAATCGAGTGGAAATAGCTCTTCATGGTAACAGTGTTGCACTTTACCATTTTTGCAGTGTATAACATCCTCCCATCTCACAAGACCAGTCTTACTAAAATATATATATACACTCACAGCTCAGCCTCTGAATCAAACTGAAACCTGCTGCGGTTGGTTTTCTTAAGAAACGTGGTTTGATCTTTTGGGCCTCCACACATCTTGTGCATGAGATTGGGCATTAAGAGCGTATGCGTTTAGATCTTAGGAGAGGGGCTTCTTCCTGTTCTCCTTAAGTCTATGGTAACAACACACCAAGATGAGAAAGCATAGTATATATATATATATATATATATATATATATATATATATTTTTTTTTTTTTTTTTTTTTTTTTAATGTATAAGTTAATTAAAAAACTTAATTATGTGCAATTTACATGTCTGCATTAATATTTTTTTAAGTTGAGTGTTGATTATTATAGTTTAAAATAAACAGTAATTTAATTTAATTTTGGGTTAAATTATTAATTGTAACCTTACAATGTAAAAGGGCTTCCTAAAGCATAAGCTAGATTTTTTGAACTAAGAAAATTGTCATTTTAGCTGAATGTATTAGAAAAAGAAAGAGCAACTTGTTCAGTATAGCAGAGTTTACTTTAAAGGTCCCCTTCTTCGTGATTCCATGTTTTAAACTTTAGTTAGTGCGAATATTGTTGTTAGAGTATAAATAATATCTGTAAAATTCTAAAGCTCAAAGTTCAATGCCAAGCGAGATATTTTATTTAACAGAAGTCGCCTACAAAAAACGACCCGTTTGGACTACAGCCCTCTAGTTCCTGTAGTAATGACGTCACTAAAACAGTTTTTTGACTAACCACCGCCCACATGAATTCACAAACAGGGGGGCGTGGCCTTGTTGCGCTCCGACGGAGAAGAAGGAAAAGCTGCGTTTGTGTTTGTCGCCATGTCATCGAAACGCTGTTATTTTCATCTCGGAGTCCAATCATCTTTGTTTGGGCTTCCCAGGAACGCTGTACTTTGAGATTAATAGTTACAATTTATGTTTAACTCGGTTCCCTAAAATTATAATCCACATGTAAAACTATGTACAGCAAATTTTGCTGAGGACAGCTTGTTGAGGACAACTTCCTCAATCTCAATCAGTTTAATGCCGGATTCGCACAAACATTATTCTTGAAAGATGGAGCAGTTCCCTCTTTGTCTGGAGAAGGCGTTGTTTATGGACCACAACCGGTAAGTGTATTTTATTATTTAAGTTGATGCGTTTAACAGTTTCTGTAACTTATTACACAAAGGGCAACACTGTTTAGCTTTGTTAACTAGATGGTAAGGCAACTTTCATGCGCATCTCGTTCATTAAAAACACTTCTGTGATTATAAACTCTCAAGCACGTGCGTTCAGATCAGGATTGCCAGGTTTTCAAAACAAATCCTGCCCACTTGCTTCTCAAAACTTGTCCAAAACAAGTCCAAACGCGTTTTCCAGGAGGGTAGCCTGCGCTAAGCTGCTGTCGAATCACAACACAGGAACCGCTGGCCCAATCAGAGCTTGTTATGTATTTCTGAAGGAGAGGCTTCATAGAACAAGGAAGACATCAGCCGGTTTTTATGACAGTGAAAACAGCAGTATACAGATAGGTGAATTGTGTGAAAAATAATGTTTTTTTTTTCACACGAAACATGAACACATGTTATATTGTTCACTGTAAACACAATCAAAGCTTTGAAAAAACACAAAAAACGTGACCTTTAAAAAAAGAGTTTTTGCCTATATGCTTTGAGGAAGAGGCAGTGAAGGATGTGGGTTGTGTGGTGTTCATTATGTTGCACATACATGTCCATACACTTTACCTCTATACCTAAAGCTAAGTGTTCATTTTTTTAACCAGTTCAATGCTATTGGAACTATTTTCAACTTAGTGATCTTTACTGAAAGGGTCAAACTCACTACTGATTCAAAAACACACGGCAAGTTATGGCCTGGTGGTTAGAGAGTTTGACTCCTAACCATGAATTTGTGGGTTTGAGTCTTGGGCTGGCAATAAATACCAAGACTTAGGCCGAAGGCACTGAACCCCCAACTACTCCCAGGGCGCCGCAGCATAAATGATGCCCACTGCACCATGTTTTCGCTGCTGTGTGTGCGCACTTTGGATGGGTTAAATGCAGAGCATGAATTCTGAGTATGTGACGTTACTTTCACTTTCAATATATTCAGAGTTTGTTTGACCTTAAAGTTTGACCTTTTTGTATCAGAATAGCAGGCTATGTTGCACATTAAATAAAAAAAAATTAAAACACTATAATATGGGGTTCCATGAAGGTTGTAAACTATTATGTCACTTGTTATGTTGAACTACAGTAACTATGTGCAATGATTTGGTGGGTGGGTGGGTGCAGGTAATGTAGAGACTATTTTATACTCCTAATCTTTCAGACAAAGACTCTGTGGTTCATAATAAATACACAGCATCTTTTACAGTATTGTTTAATAGTTGCCACTGAGAGCACAGAAAGAGCTCCCTCTGCTGGGCTGACCAACAGCTCCAGCAGTAACCTGCTCTTCTCAGGACATCTCCCATCCAGGTACTGACCTGACTCAATCCTGCTTAGCTTCAGTGGGTGTGCAGGAGAAAGTTGCTGCTGCTGTCTTGTGTAAACCAACAAGGACAAAAAGATAGTCATCCTGTAAGAGAAGTTCTGAATGATTGCTGGGAAATTTTAAATGCAACTGGTAAAGGCTTTGCATGGAAAATAAAGGAGTGGGTTAATGAAGCTGGGCTAGAGTCAATATCATTTGCTCCAGTAGCGGTAGTATCCCCAATTCCACCCTGGATAATAGATCAACTGGAAATAGACATAAAATTACAGGAAAACAGAAGGGAAATTAATGAAGCAGTTAGTTTAATTATATATGTATATGAGTAGCTATATAAAAAATCATACTACTCGTTTCTTCAAATTTATACAGATGGGTCAAAGAGTACAGAGACTGGAAGGACAGGGGCTGCATTCTTTGTTCCAGAGTTTGAGGTGAGGAAGGCTGGAAGGATAACAGATGGTGCATCAGTATATACAGCAGAGATGATAGCTGTTTTAATGGCACTACAGTGGGTGTATGAAGTTAGACCGGATAAAGTAATAATATGTTCTGATTCAGTGTGAGCTTACAATCATTGGAAACAAATAGAACTGACATTTTAACTGAAATCATGATAAGGTTATACGGTTTACGACAGATGAGAATAATAATACAATTTATGTGGGTACCAGCACACGTGGGAATTCAAGGTAACGAGGAAGCAGACAAGATTGCCAAAGAATCAATTAAAATGAAAGAACCAAAAATAAAGATTGCACTCAGTAGATCAGAAGGAAAACATTTAATTTCAGAAGCATGCAATAGGAAATGGCAGACAGTGTGGGACTCATGTCATACAAGTCGCCACTATTACAAGGTCCAAAAATCCATAAAGAAAAGCAAAATAATTCACAACTTAAGTAGAGAACAACAAGTTATTTTCACACATTTACAAACAGGACATTTGAACCTAAATCACACTTTACACATTATAGGGAAACATGACATAGGTCTATGTGATGTCTGTTCAGTAGAGGAAACTGTAGAGCATGTTATGCAGAAATGCAAGACGTATGAAATACAAAGGAGGATACTTAAGGAAGAGTTACAAGCAGTAGGATGCCAGAAATTTAATATAACTAGCTTATTAAATGATGGTCCAAATTCAAGGAAACAAATGCATGCAGTCATGAGATTTATTAAGAATAGTGGTCTATATAATAGGATATAGTAGGTGGCGGTATGCACCTTGGAAGTTGGTTCCCGCCATTAAAATCAAAGAAGAAGAAGAAGAAGAAGAAGAGTTCGAGACGTGGCGCAGTGGCGGCATATGGCGGCCAATTCAAATAAGTCAAAGAATACGTATAATACGAGGAATCAAGGAAATCGAACTGGAAATGGATCAGAGACTCTAAGAATGGGAGAAACAGGTGAAGAGGAGGATGATATGGAGGTAGGATGGAATATGGCCAGAACAGGAAAAAAGGTTAACAAAAAGAGGAAAAAAGGTAAAGTGGAAATATCAGAAAGTAGCTCAATAGCTAGTGAGGAAGAGGGGGATGAGGGCAATAATGTCAATAGGGAATTTAGGATAATACTGAAGTTTAAAGGAGAGGTAGGAGTTTTAGGAGTTAATCCATTGACGTTGACATATGAACTGAAAAAGCTGGTGGGAGAGATAGCCTTTGCAAAAGTGCTACAAGATGGATCTTTAATGATAGCATGTAGAAATGAGGAACAAAAAAATAAAGCCATAAAAATAAAGACAATTGGGAAAAAGATAGTAATGAGTTACAAGATTGTAGGACAAGAGTCATGGGTGTACGGAGTAAAAAATTGAATTCCGTTAGGAGTTACGATGGAGGAATTAAAAGATCATTTAGAGGGGGTAAAGGTCATAGAAGCAGTCCGACTACAAATGAGCAGAGAAGGTAAAAGAATGGATAGCTTGTCAGTACGTCTAAAATTGGAGGGAAAAGAAGTACCAGATCGGATTAAGTTGGGTTATATCAGTTACCCGATAAGGCAGTATATAGCCCCTCCTTTGAGGTGTTATAATTGTCAACGTTATGGACATACTGCGTTAGTGTGTAAGTCTAAAATGAGGTGTGCGCGTTGTGGAGGAGAGCATGAATTTGGGAAGTGTGGAGAGGGAGTTGGATTGAAGTGTTGCAACTGTGGAGGTAATCACAATGTGGCATATGGAGGTTGTGAGGTGAGGAAAAAGGCAGTGGAAGTTCAACAGGAAAAGTCAAGGAATAATGGGACATATGCTGAAGCTGTGAAAGCGGTAAATGATAGATATAGACAAAGTGGAACTGAGAGAGTGGAGTATGGGAAAATAAATGAAGATACAGGAAGAATGGATGAAGGTAGAATACCAGAAGATGCAATGATAGTAACTAAGAGAAATTTTGTGCTCTTTATGGTGGAAGTAATTAATTGTACAGCGCAAACAGAAAGGAGAACAGAAAAGCTACAAATAATAGTAAAAGCGGCAGAGAGATTTCTAGATATAAAGGGATTGAAATGTGAAGACATAATGAAAAACCTTACAGAATGTCAGTCAAGTCAGGAATTAGGGGTAGGCTAGTATGTTAGCTCTATTACAATGGAATGCTAGAAGCCTGTATGCTAATGGACAAGAACTTAAAGGGTATATAAACCAAATGAAAGATAAACCAGATGTGATATGTATTCAAGAGTCATGGTTGAATCCTAGATTAGAATTTGTCTTGAAAGGATACATAAGTGTGAGAAGAGATCGGGTAGAAGGAAAAGGAGGAGGATGTGTCGGTTTTGTAAAAGAGGGAATACCATATAGAGTTTTGGAGAAAGGGGAAACGATGGAATATATAGTAGTAGAAATATGGGTTGGAAATAAGAATTATGTTATAATAAACTTTTATAATCCGTGTAAAAAAATAACACAAGAAAGTATGGGAGCAATAAAAGGATTAAGGGAAAAAAAGAGTAATATGGTGTGGGGATTTTAATGCCCATAATACTTTATGGGGAGGTTTATTGACAGATACAAATGGTATGGTCATTGAAGAGGTAATGGAAAAGGAGAACTTAGTTTGTATAAATGATGGAACAAAAACTCGTATGGATGTAAATTTAGGGAGGGAATCAGCAATTGATCTAACTATTGTTTCTAATGAATTAGGGGGAATAATAAATTGGGAGGTATTAAATTGTACAGTGGGTAGTGATCATTTTCCAATATTAAGTACAATTGTAAATAATGAGATAAGGAACATAAAGAAAGTAAATATGAGAAGGCAGATTGGGAAAAATTTGAAAGAATATGTGAGGAAGGATTGAAAATGATCAAGATGAAAGAAAGAATAATAATTGAAAGAATATATACAGAAATAATATCAGTGATACAGAATGCTGCAAGAGAATCATTCCGAAAAACAAAGGAAAGAGGGAGGGGAAAATAGTTCCATGGTGGAATGAGGAGTGTGCAATAACAGTTAAGAGGAAAAGGAAAGCATTTAAAATTCTAAGGAAAACTCACAATTGGGAAAACATGATAATATATAAAAAGGCACAAGCAGAAACTAGAAGAACAATAAGGGAAGTGAAGAAAGAATATTGGAGAGCATATTGTGAAGAAATTGGGAAAAATACTCCAATTGGGGAAATATGGAGTATGATTAAAAAGATGAGTGGCATTAGAAGAGAATATGAGTATCCTGTGTTAAGTAGTGGAGAAGAAATAGCAATAAGTGATGAGGAGAAAGCAGAAATGTTTAGAAAAGAATTTTCAAAAATAAATAGTTCGAATAATTTGATGAAGGAATGTAAGGAAATGAGGGAGAAGTTATTAAAAGAACATCCATTTATTTTAGGGCAAAAAAGAGTAACAAATAGTATTCTAGATGTGCCTTTTTCATATTCAGAATTGAAGAGGGCATTGAAAAATACAAAAGCGTCAACTCCAGGACAGGATGGAATTAGTTATGTAATGTTAAAAAAGTTAAGTGAAGAATCTCTTAAAGTCATTCTAGAGTTTTACAACAGGGTATGGGAAGAAGGGACGTTACCTAAGAATTGGAAAGAAGCTGTAATAATTCCTATTAGAAAACCAGGTAAAGATCCAAGTATTCCACTAAACTACAGACCGATAGCGTTAACCGCACATTTAGGTAAAGTAATGGAAAAAATGATTACAGAACGTTTAATGTATCATATGGAGAATAATAATTTTTTTTGCCCATATCAAAATGGTTTTAGACAGGGAAAAAGTACAATGGACTCAATTATTAATTTGGATTCAGATATAAGGAAAGCTTTGATAAATAAAGAAACTCTAGTAGCAGTTTTCTTTGACGTAAGGAAGGAAAGTTTATTGATCAAATTAGATCAAATTGGAATAGACAGAAAATTATATAATTGGATTAAAGAGTTTTTAATGGAAAGAAATATTAAAGTAAAGATTGGGGAATACATATCAAGGAAAGGAATAATTGAGAATGGAACTCCGCAGGGTAGTGTCATAAGCCCTTTGTTGTTTATTATTATGATAAATGATGTATTTGCAACAATAGATAAGAATATAAATAAATCACTGTTCGCGGATGATGGAGCGCTGTGGTTTAGAGGTAGGAATGTAGAATATATTGAGGTGTATTTCAGGACGAGAATGGGGGGCTGACAGAGTGGCATTAAAAACAATTTATTCAACAATGATAAGAGCAATATTAGATTATGGTTGTATTGCATACGGAACAACAGCTAAGTCACAGTTAGGAAAGTTAGAGCGAATTCAATCTCAAGCGTTGAGAATATGTTGTGGAGCTTACCCTTCCTCTCCTGTTTCAGCGTTACAGGTGGAGATGGGGGAGATGCCAATTCACTTAAGAAGGAAGCAATTGACACTGGCATACTGGGTTAATCTAAAAGGGCAGAAGGATAGTCATCCAACAAAAGGTATACTTGAAACATGTTGGGAACATGGGAAAGGGAAAGTTAACAATTTTGGTTGGATCATTAAGGATTTAGTTCAGGATATGAAATTAAATGAGTACAGTGTCATTCCAGCAGTAATATTACCAACAATACCATTATGGATATTACCTCAACCCAAGGTAGATTTATTATTATTGGAATCAAGGCAAGATAAAAATGGGAGGCAGTTGGAGGCAGAGATGACAAAAGATTATATTGGGAGTAAGTATGAAGAATATGTACATGTTTTCACAGATGCGTCTAAGGATCCACAAAAGGAACAGGTGGGGGTAGCGTACATCATACCCAGATTGAAAGTGAAGAGTTACTAGCAATTATGGTAGCAATTAATAAAATAAATGAAATGGGTTTAAGTAAAACGTTAATATGCTCAGATTCAAGTTCGGCCTTGATGTGCCTGGAAGCTCAGAAATCAGATACTAGACAAGATATTGTTTTGGAAATCCTACACATATTGTTCATGATGCAACAGGAAAATAAGATAGTTCAGTTTATATGGGTTCCGGCACATACTGGAGTAGCAGGAAATGAAGCAGCAGACAAGTTAGCAAAACAGGCTATGGCAAAAGAAACTGTAGATATGGAAATTAAATATAGCAAATTAGAAATCAAATCAATAATTAAAAGGGAGATAAATAATAATTGGCAAATGTACTGGGACAATGAGGAAAGGGGTAGACATTTGCATTCAATACAACCAGAGGTAGGTAGAGGAAGGAAGTCAAGTGGAAAAAGGAAGAAAGACTGTATTATTTCTAGATTAAGATTGGGACACACAGGACGTAATTCAACAATGCAAATAATAGGGAAACATCATACAGGTTTGTGTGATTGGTGTGGAATAAGAGAAACAGTGGAGCATGTTCTAATTAGGTGTAATAAATATTCAGAGGAAAGAAGTAAGCTAAGAGAAGAACTGCAGATGGAAGGTAATATTCAATTAACATTAAGGATAATTTTAAATTCAGTAGAAGGGGGCAGGTTAATAATAAAGTTTTTAAGAAGAACCAATTTGATCCATAGAATATAGAAGGGTTATAAATGTATATATATATATTTTTTTTTTTTAAATACAGTTAAAATATTATACTACTATAATTTTTTTTTTTTTTTTTTTTTTTTGTAACAGCATCCCTCTCTGGAATGAGATGGACTTTGCCGTAGATGGAGGAGCTGAACACGCAGCAACATTGAAAGCACGAGTCCTGATTGTTCTAGGTGATCTAGTATTTTGTCTGTGATCTATTACCCACAGTAGATGGCGGTAATGCTCTTTTTAAGAATGCGAACCGCCAAATAAGCACAAAGAAGAAGAAAAGGAAGAAGAAGGAGAAGCTGCAGCGGAGGCTTGGCCCAAAATGTAGCTTCGCTAAAAAAAAAAAAAAAAAAAAAACTTGACTTCGGCATTAAAGAATCGGAATAACAGATCGCTTTTTCATATAAAAATCTGTGTAAAAATGAATAGCCGCTTCATTTTGTCCGTGTTGTGGTGCTGTTTGCTCTACCGCGGTAAGTTATTTGTGTATAGTTTCTCTTTCGGTATCTGGCAAAGTTTGAAAGCTTAAAATAATCTAGTTTCAGTCAAAGCAGTCTTGCACATAGGCAGCATGCTTTGTGGGACAAAACAGAAGCCGTCAGATGTAGGCTAGGATAGGAGAGCGTGATTTGTGTTAAAATTTATAATGTTGGGCCTCTTGTCAATATGCTAATATGTCTAATCGCTTTATATTTGACAGAAATAGGCTATATTTACCATTTGTATTGTGGAGTGTGTGCGTTTGCTTGACTGTGCGTGTCATTTATTTAATAAAATCTCGCTGTTTGTCGATAATAAAGTTGAACAACGATTGTGACGTAGGTAACTTACACGGCTTGGAGACTAGGCCCATTTTCCGAAGGCGTGATCGAAAATAAATAATAGGTTATAATAGGGTAGTGTTGCATTTGAAACAGTCTATAGAACAGAATAGTATAAATGTATAGAACTTTTGAAAAGTTCCCTGTGAATGCGTAGGTCATGCGATTTTGGTTTTTGGGTGGTGTTGGCGCAGTTGATAAATGCCTTTTGGTGTGAGAGGATCGAATCAACTGAGACGAATGAACTGTCCTGTCCCTGGGCGAATACAAATGTACATTTAAATAATATTTTCGTGGGAGATTAAAATAGTAGGATTTAAAGCTGCAGTCGGGAACTGCTTGCGTCTTGCGGAAGAACATTGTATAGCCGGAACTACTTCTCTCTATGTAAATGAAGAATCACAGCGGTACTGGGTTACTCCGCCGCGGTACCCCCGAAGCAATCTAAAATAGTCCGAATATAAACACTTATTATAGATGTAGTGATTCAGGACAAGCTAAAAGCACGGTTTGGAAAATGGATTCATGGTGTACTCGCTTATTATATACATTTTTCTACATTTTGAACACAAACAAAGTTACGGACCGCAGCTCTGATTGGTTATTTCTTACCGGGAGCGATGGATTTCTGCAAATGACAATAGGACCACTGGGAGGAGCCAGAGGAGCTTGATTTTTTCACAGATTATGTGTCTCATATTCTACTGTCAGGACATAATGACAGGTTTAACAGATAGTTTGTTTGTAAAAGTTTACATCTTTCATGATGAAAAAGAAACTGCATAAGTTCATTAAGGTGTTGTAGATCATCTATAAGACTCATGTTTTTCTGATGAGTGAATGTGGAAGTCAGCAATGTACTTCTGCTGTTTGTTTGTATGCGTTACATTATGAACATGTACATATTAATTTACCTGTAATTATTATCATCTTTATAAAATCATTTTCCAACACTGTTTAATTTTTATTGGCTTATGGTTGTCTGTCTGTTTCTTCTTCAGGTCTGTCTGATGTTGCTGCAGATGAAGAGTCAGTGTCAGTAAAGGAGGGAGATTCAGTCACTCTAGACACTGATGTTAAAATGAACCAACAAGAGAGCATTAAATGGTATTTCTATGACACTCGCATCGCTCAAATCACTGGAGATCTCAGTATGATCTGTACAGATGAACAGTGTAATGATGGTGATGAGAGATTCAGAGACAGACTGAAGCTGGATCATCAGACTGGATCTCTGACCATCACAAACACCAGAACAACAGACTCTGGACTTTATCCTCTTGTCATCAATAGAAAAAACAGTAAAAGTGAAAAGATCTTCAGGGTTACCGTTCATGGTGAGTTTTATGTAGTAAATCAAGTCTTCTACATTAAAATCACATAATTTGAGGGGTAATGTTAAAAAAATACATGATTAAATAATTAAAATAACACATCAACCCCCCCCCCCACTATCCCCATTAGATTGACAGTGTTGTGTATTGTGTTAAAGTCACAATGCAAATGAAATATTAAAACGCTCTGCACACCACAAACCAGACATCACCAACATTTCCATAGAAATTCTCTAATTCTGTCCTTTCTAAATCATCTTTAGTAATCGTGTATGCCAATAATTATTTTTGGAAAACCATGGGAGACTTTTCCCTTGCCATGTTGGTTATTCCAGTGATTATATTAGAAGGTAATAATGGTTTTGTGAAAGTGATTGCAGTGGACACTTCTGCCAAATAAGTAAAAATGTAAATGAAAACATCTTATTTATTGAGGAGACTCAAACATAGGAGTAAAAATAACTTTTGTAGAACAACATGACATTGTACCTTAATCTGGTGGGAAATAAAAATGTGACAAGTACATAAATAAACATTTTATAAGCAATATTGTTTATTATTGGCAAAACTGTTTATTATAAAACCTAATGAACCGTTTGTCTTTTTCAGGTTTATTCAGTGATGGTAAAGATGGAGTGTCAGTGTTTTTGATGGAGAGAGATTCTGTCACTTTTCACACTGGTGTTAAAACAAACCAACAAGAGAGCATTAAATGGTATTTTTTTGACATTCGCATCGCTCAAATCACTGGAGATCTCGGTTTTATCTGTACAGATGTTCAGTGTAAAGAGAGATTCAGAGACAGACTGAAGCTGGATCATCAGACTGGATCTCTGACCATCATGAACATCACAAACACTGATGCTGGAGAATATGAACTACAGATCAACAGTAAAAGCAACAGCGTTCCAAAAACCTTCTATTTTGCCATCCATGGTGAGTCATTATGTTTAAAAACAAGTCTTCATATGTTTAGTCATTCATATTCATGTTTTCATATGGTTAGTGATATTTTCGTATTACGCTCAGAAGTGTTTATTCCCTTGACCTGTATATTAATTCACAGATAATTTCATAAAGAACACATTTACTGTTAAATTGTAATTTGTAGATTTAAATACAGCTTTACTTATCATTCACTAAATCTACCTTTTCATCTACTAAACATGTTTTTTAGTTCGTCAGGGCCCGTATTCATGAAAAGTTGCTCCTAGTAACACAATTCTAAGAAAATTCTCAGAAATCTGAGAGGATCCTCTAAGAATGAAAGAAAACACTACACATTAGATCGTGCAGGGATCATGTTTGTGACCGATCTTATTAGAAACACCTCAACATCTCTGACACCGCACAGAAATGTCATTCTTGGACAATCTTCAAAAGACCGTGTCATAGCCAGGAACAGGCTCAGCCCCGCCTCCTCACTAAGATAAAAGTCTTTGTCTTTCCTCGCTCAGAGTTGCTCTCAGATCACGTTTGAATCACTTTTAAGCTAAGAAATGTTTAAATTAGGAGTTCTCTGAGAGGATTCTTAGAATCTGTAAGAATACAGGCCCGGGAATCCAAACTATAGGAGGTTTGATGTAAAATGTGTTTAATAGCACAAACTCTGGATAAATGTTACGTTTCAGAAAGAAAGTCCAGAAAGCATGTTTTATAACTTTCATATCCACAGTTCTCATGTTATGTTCCTTCACCCCTTAATAATTCCTTAAAGTAGCTTTTGGTTTGTTTCAGATGTTTCTGCCCTTAAACTAGATGAAATGAAGGAGGGGGGAAAAGTCATTTTATATACTGATGTAATAAAAAACCCAAACGATGTGATGACGTGGTATTTTAATGACATTCTCATCGCTGGAGATCAGACTGAGATCTGTTCAGATGTTCAGTGTAAAGAGAGATTCAGAGACAGACTGAAGCTGGACCATCAGACTGGATCTCTGACCATCACAAACACCAGAAACACAGACTCTGGAGAATATAAACTGCAGATCAGCAGCAGCAGATTCAGCATCAGCAGGAACTTCACTTTTCATGTTGCTAGTGAGTATCATTTATTAACCAAATGCCTTTTCCCTTGAGCAATTTTAGAAAAATCATCTAAAATTATCCCACCAAATGGTTTCATTGTTGATCATCTGTCATCTTTAAAATTTTACAATTTTGAAGTCCATTGTTAACTATAAGAAAAAATAATAATTTTTGTTTATTGGTAAATCTTCCAGTGAAAGCCACAGATTTAGCTGATGTTTCTTTAAAATCCATTTGGTTCTAATTAGAACAACTTATTACTTGAAAGCACAATTTTCAGTTGATCTCTGATAATAATGACCGTCTGTCTTTGGCTGTTTGAAATCCAGGTCTACCTTCAACTGCTGGAGAAGGAACAAATGCCACTGGTATTGGTGGAGTTATTGGTGTTGTTGTTGGTGTTGTTCTGCTCATAGCTCAAGTACCAGTTGTGATTTACTGTTGCCGCAAGAGAAGTAAAAAAACAAAACAAGAAGGCAAGTATTACACACAGCTAATCTTACAGAATGTAAATATGAGATTTATTGTACGAAAATAATCAATACAAATTTGAAGTGTATTTTTATTTCAAATGACTGAAGTAATATTTTGTTTTATTGTTTAAACAGGCACCACAGGACAGGACAATCCTAGGGAGGTAAGGTAGAAAGCACAAAAAATATCTGTGAGATAATTACATCATGTTTATCTGTTTAAGTTTTGTGTGTGAAAATATATATTTACATTCAGAATAATTGATATACATTCATAACATAATAATTAACTTATTTAAGAGAGAACCACACTTGTGCAGTTTAACTTCAAAAATGAAGAACATGGATCTTTACATTGAGCAAACATCAGATGTATGAAGACATTTTTGTGTTTGTGGACCTGGATCATCAATCCTGATCTTTTGTTTCACCTTCTGTGGTTCTGTTTGCTTTCTTTCAGGGGACTCCTGAATCAGTAAATCTTCTAACTAAGCAAAAATCTAATGGGTCAGCTACTGATCAGACTGTGGCTAATGGGATATCTCAGTAATCTGCATCAACACCAGCAACATTAAGTTTCTAGTCCAAACCATTTTTAAGCAAAATATCCTTTTTCTTTGAAGTGAAGTCATAGAAATGACATTGTGGGGCAAATGGGACATTTATTAATTTTTATTTGTCCCATTCACTACAGTAGAAGTTTAACAAACTGTGATGACGATCTTCTGAGAACACAGAAGAAAAAAAGGTTCACATGAATTCTGAAATTCTCTGTGATGGGTCACTCGAGCTGCCGCAAGAATCATTTTTGCCTTGAGAACAAAAAAAGCTGACATTTTGAAAAAGGTTTTTTTTTTTTTTTTTTTTTGCAAATGTTTATTGCAGTCTCATTTACTGTCCAGTTCATAAGATCTAAATGAGCACACTGGCGTTCAAAAGGCACCATTCATTCAACACGCATGTTTCTGAATCCGACTGAGAAGATAGTCCATCTTTGATCCTGTAGATCAGATTATTTCAGTTCTACACTACCTGTTTCAATCTGATCTGTCTTTCATCAAGAACAAGCTCTTTTGGATTGTTTAACGTGTTTACAGGAAGGTTTTGCCATCCATTTGAGCCATCAATCCAATTTCTAACAGATTGTTTGGGTGGATGTAAATGTTATCCTTGTTATCCTCCAAACTCTCAGGAACTAAACGTGAAAGACACAGTGGACAGATCATGCTACAAAACGAAAAAAATATGTGTTTTTTATAATTTACTGTATGGTTTTATAGTATATTTTGTGTCTGTTACTGACCACTGCACAAGCAGGTGTTCATCATCTGAATTGTATTTTAATCTCAGTTCACAAATGTGTGTTCAATGATAGAACTTCTACATTTGGTATTTATTGTTGCTTTCGAATGCTTGTTTCTACTGCTGAATGTCTTAATTGTTGAAATGTGCAAAAGTGAATGTTTTTTTTTTTATTATTTTGTTAAAAAAAAAAAAACATTTTACTGCCAAGTTCTTGCATTTCAGCTGAGGAGGGAGATGGAGAGCTGTGTGGCGAGTAAGGTGAATGGTCCCTTCTTCACATTATCTGTTTTCTTACATTATTTTTTTTTTTATGCATGTTGAGCTGTGCTGTATTTTAGTGTCATTTCATGTCATTTAATTGCTTTTTCCTGATGTGTTTGTATTGCAGAATATCATCACTGTGTGATGGAAATAATTGCCCGGACTTTAACAAGAAAAGTATGACTCCAGTTTAAATCTGCTTTTCTGAACAGTTGAAGAGTGTTAATTGTGCTAATCTTTCAATTTTTTTTCTCTCAAGTTAATCAGAGCTGTTACCAGTTCAAAGAGCTCCTCAACTGATTACTGAACACTGTGTGTGAGGTTCTTACAGGAGCAATAAAATCATGGTGCCTATTTTTGTAATAGAAATTTTATTAAAAAAAAGATTTGTGTGAGAGAGCGCTGTCACATGTAAAAGTGATTTTTGCATCCAATGATTGTTGCAGACTTTTTTCTTTTTTTTTTTTTGAACACCAGATGAAGTGTAAGTGTAAACTAACTTCTATCTAATATTTTTTCTCAGAAATGTTTTGTGTTGATTCAGTTGTTGCTATTATAAGCTTGTACACAGTACTTCTAATTGACACCTTTGAGATACTTTCCAACAACCTGTGCTTTATTTATTCCATTCTTTTTTTGCTGAATAATGATTTATATATTTTTTTGTTTTATTTCATTAAATTTTTCATGAATATTGTTTAAACTGCAAATTTATACAGTTAAAACAAATATAATACTGTATATCATGCCTCATAAAACATTGACATAAAACTAAAAACATTGCAGTTCATGAAATTGATTTGAGGTTCAGAAACAGATGTAAGCAAGCAATAGCCTTTCAAATGACTTAAAATGCATTATATAATATAATATCTGCATGGTTTAATTGAATAACACTGTTAAAATGCATAATCTAATACAAAATAAACAATTTATGTACAGTACTTTACATGTTATTACAAATGCCTCCAAAAGGGAGCCAAAGGCAATGTAATTGCTGCTGCAACACTTACAGGACTGTCAAATCCTTGTTTAATAGGCTATTGACCCAACATTTATTTTCAATATCCACTTAATCTTTAATTTTTGGCCACCTATTTGATTAAATAATACCATATATGTTTTTATTTAATTTTTTCCCCATTTGACCAACAGTGTCCCTGGCCATTAACATAAGACTAATCAACATTATTTCAATAGTAATAATGCACTTATTGTTACAGCTAAACAGATGGCAGCTGACCTAGCTAGCTAAAAAAAAAAAGAATATAATTCGCTTGCCATCACCTACATTTGAGTGATTTACCAAAACTAATTTTATGAAAAACAAAACTTTTTTGAGAGGTAAATATGTCAGCATAACATCATAACAGTGATGTTTCCCATTTTGTTTGTGGAAGTGACACGGACTTGTCCTTGTTTGTTACTGACATTTTAGTTTGCTTTCAGCAACTACCAAGAGATAGCAGTCTGTCAGAAATCTTGCTACAGAAACTTAAACGAGAATGTCCTCTTAAAGAGACAGTGACAAGGAAATGAACACGGAGTATTATGTCATATCGTCACAACATGTGGTAGAGCACTGGTTCTCAACCGGTGGGGCGCGCCCTGAGTAGGCTACAGGATAGGAGGAAAAAAAACAGGAGATGGGGTCAGGGCATGAACAGCTGCTTCTGCACACTGAAGTTCGCTGGCTCTCCAGGGGTCGGGTGTTACAGCGGTTGTATGAGCTGCGAGAGGAGGTGAAGTGGTTTTTGACAGAAATCAAATCAGATCTGGCGAAGCATCTGGATGACACTATGTGGCTTGCATCTCTGTCCTATTTGGTCGATATATTTGATCGCTTGAATGGCCTCAATCTGTCTTTGCAAGGCCGCGAAACTCATATTTTGCTCCTTGCAAACAAAGTGCACGCCTTCACACAAAAACTAGACCTCTGGCATGGCCGCATCTGTCGAGGGAACTGCGACATGTTCCCCAGCCTCGCAGACTTTATCACTGATGCAGGCACGTCACACGATTTCTCCTCCCTGTTTCAATCAGCGTCTGAGCACTTGTCAGCAATGAGAAAACAATTTGCGACATACTTTAAAGAGGATTATCGCTCTTTTGCGTGGGTTCGAGATCCGTTTGTGTGCACAGCAAACGAGCTATCAATCGATATGCAGGAACAGCTTATTGAGCTGAAGAGTGACAGTAGACTGAAGGAACTCTTCAGCTCCTGCCCTCTTTCCTCATTCTGGGCAGCATTGATGCAGCAATACCCTCAACTCTGTGACGTTGCCTTGAAGATTCTCCTTCCTTTCGCGTCGACATATTTGTGTGAGGCAGGATTCTCAAAAATGACTGCACTCAAAACTAAATACCGCAATCGTGCACAAATTGAGGTTGATTTGAGGCTATGTTTATCAAACATTGAGCCAAGAATTGAGGATCTTTGCAAGGCAAAGCAGGCTCAGGTCTCACATTAACATCACCTACCTGCAAGCTTCTGTAAAAAATGCAGATGATGCCTACTATTAGGCCTAGTAATAATTATAATAAAGCATAAATTAATATCAGAGGTCTGGAGCAATTCCCAATTATAGCAATAGCCTAGTTATGATAATAGGCCTACTGGGGGGGGGGGGGGGGGGTGTTGGGGCCTCAACTGCAATGATCCAGCTTTGGGGGGGCCCAGCTTCCAAAAGGTTGAGAACCCCTGTGGTAGAGGGTGTCACAATTATTATTAACCACACATTTGCATAATACCATTCATTTTTCAAAGGTTAATCCTACATTGAATTTATTGTTAAATTATTCTAAGGCATTGTCAAAGAAAAACCCCAATGAATCTTTATAAAAATAAGATGTGATATCGACAAGAGTAGGTCTTCGGTTAACTCTGCTAATGCTGGAAATAAGAAGCTACTTAAGCTTGCACTGCGTATCAGTTTATGAAGGTTCTGTGAATGTAAATCTTAATCTTAATACTAATACAATAGACTTAAGCTAGAAGTTCGTCACAAGAGTTTCCTATTAAAAAATGATCACATTAAAACTTACTTTAAAAAGATTTAAGTTGAATCACTCATGTTGACAGGTGCATACTCTACTACTTCAACCTCCTCTTCAAATTCCTGGGAAAAAAATGTATAACAGATAATAAAAAAAATAATAATAGTAAAGGACAACAAATAGCAATAGTTTGGGGGGAAATAAATATTAAAAACGTAGTAACAATAAATGTGAATAATAAAGATGTATAGGAAAATGCAGACATAACAGAAATATGTTCAATAATATATTAATATTTGAATGAAGTGAATAATATCAAAAACATGAACATCTTCTGAAAGACATTACATTTTTTCAACGCTTTGTTTTTACAGCCGAGTGGTAGCATTTTTATTGCGCTAGCACATTTTCCATAACGTAAAAGTCCCAGCTCAATTTCCTCATTCAAAATAAACAGAGACACGCTAGACTGTAGTTGTAGGTGCAACAAGTGGTGAAACAACAATACATTCTCCACTTACCACAATTCCATTAATTATCAGGCGGTTTACTTGAGCCTCTTCCTTAACAAACAACACCACAGCTTTGTCCATACAAGAAACCTTTGAAATATTCCTGTACCCAATCTCCTCTCCAACAGCCATTAATACATCCTCCACAGTCACACCAGCCCAAGCCGCAGGAACACACCTGACGCCGTGACGAAGGGAAACAGGTGGTGCTACCTTGGTATCTGTGCATCCCTAAATACTAATACTCCCTATTATCTTGCGTATGAGTGCTACCTCTCTCTACAGTGCTCTCTCTCTCCCTTTATCTTTCTCACTCTCTCTCTCTATCTATCCATGCTTTCCTTGCATTAGCATCTATGTTTAATGCGTGTATGTCTGTGTCTAGTCAGATGTTGCAAGTTCCCCTGAAGTGTAGTTTAATTAACTTCCATACGTATTCACACTTGATTGTCTGTGTTCGCTGCTAACAGGACAAAGTCACTTTAATGTTCTGGTTTTGTTACATGCTGTGGGAGCAATGTGTTAGTAGTAAGATTATTCTTCGTAGCCAGATAAATAATTTTACTTAGGGTCTAAAGACGATTAACACTGTCCATCCTGCGGACGAACAAATCATTTTATTGTACTATTAATGCTATAATGCTACAAGTAATGCTACAAGTAATAACCTGTTATGTTCATCTCACTTTAAGCTGATTTGCTACAGTACCAGGAGGACGATGATGTACTTTGTGCTTCTTTTGCTAACAACAGAATAAATTGTGGGTGATACTATAGAGTGCACTTGATATTCCTATATATTTTGTAAAAAGATAAAACAGGAACAGTAAATGACAGGTACATGACAGAAGGGTGTGATTGATATTTAATGAGCGTTAGGTAAATTGCCATGTGATAAGATAAAGAAAGAACATTTTGCTTGAGATTCTGGATGATATGCTGCTATTGGTTAAACTCTCATTTAATTCAAATAACATTTTAGACATTACAGTAACAGCAAAATATATGATACAGACAAAAGAGTGACATTGTGGAATATATGAATGTGAATGAAAAGGTGTAAGTTATTGTACAGTATGAGCTCTAACAGCAAAAATAAAAACACACACTCAAAAAAACAAACAAACAAAAAAAACAGTATATACAGTATTTGATTGTCGCATGTGATTTTGCCAAGTTGATTGGAATGTTGTTCCAGGATCAACATGGATGATCCAGGAACATATACTTGGTCAAATCATGCTCACTGTATTTGGTCATCGCTTTTTGGGGATATTTTCATACACAGCATCAGTCTTTGATTTCTGCAAAGAAACACAAAATCGATCAATCAGGAAACTTGCTGATGTAACAGAACTACTTTATAACTGACTTAAATAGGACTACTTATGAAACCCAACACGATTTATCCATCAATTTAAACTTTATGCGGTGTTGGGAACATTTCCGTCCACTAGGGGGTTAACTTGCGTCTTGTTTTGGCCACAACTTTCTCTGTGTTTCATCAAATGCAATGATTTTTGTTGACAAATCTTATTTTGAAATATTTTAAGAAAATGCTTTGGAAATAAAACTCAACAATGCACTGTGGGCAAATTCACTACCCTTTCATTAATAATATCTGGATGAAAACATCCTCTAAATTAAACTGCTGTAAAAATGTATCAGATATATATATATAGATTAATGCAAAAAAAAAAATATATATATATATATATATATATATATATATATATATATATATATATATATATATATTTTTTTTTTTTTTTTTTTTTTTTTTTTTTTTTTTGCATTAATCTATTAATAAACCGCAGTCCTAATCAAAATGTAATTGTACCAAATGTAAAAAAAAATCCAAGAGTGTCACTTTTTAATTACCAAGTTCATAAATTATGTCACTGATTTTGGGGGAAAAAACACACAACATGACTTATTTTCAATATAAAAAGTGATTGCAGACCGGCTTTTTAAAAACTTTTATCACAGTCTTGGGCATGTCAAAGATTAGTAACAACATTGGCTTTGATGCATTGTTAGTTTTTGTGCAGCATTAGATTACATTGTTTTCTCACTCATTTTTTGACTTCCATTATAATGAATTTTTTTTGGTTGCAAAGCCATGACACCATATAGTCATGCATTATTGATTGTTGGTGGTTTTCCCTTTTGGGAAGAGGACAAATTTGTTTTTCAGTTGATCACTAGGTGGGACCATTAACACTTTAGATAAGCATGTGCAAAAAAAGCTTAGCTTCTGGCATGTATATGGAGTTATATGGAGTATAACATCAAATTATAGTGTGTGTGTGTGTGAGAGAGAGAGAGAGAGAGAGAGAAAGTGTGAGAAAGACCTTTGACATGCACCTCCACGCTCAGAACAACATGTAAACAATAAAAAAATAAATGTGTTTATGCACCTGCTGCCTTTTGATGGTGAGAAGTACAGACCAAACAAAGAAAAGTGGATTTAAACACTTGCATGCCATCCTGCTGGTCATTTGATGGTGAGAAGAGCAGCAAGCAACACAAGAAAGGGATTGACTTGTACCAAAGTTTTATAAATTATTATGCTGCCTGACCCCTCCAGCGAGCTGCAGGATGTATTGTCTTCTCCCTCTGACACCACAGACTCAGAAGAGTCAGATCCTGATTTTGTTGTAGCAACTTTATCCTCTCCAGCTCCCACTGAAGGCGAGGAAGATTCAGAGTATCCTGTATCTGACTGGATTGGGAGAAACAGCAAAGTGTGGTTTTCCACCAACGTGGAGACAACTCACGTCCTTCAGCCTGCCAGAGGTGTGACTCCAGGGACGACTTGTTATGCCATTGCAAGGGTCCAGAAGTGTGTGTGTGTGTGTGTGTGTGTGTGTGTGTGTGTGCGTGCTCGTGCGCGTGCGTGCATGTGTGCGTGTGTGTACGTACGTACATGTGAGAGGGAAAAGGAGACCTATGTGCACTTACCTTGATGTATCTGAAAAAATCTAACTATACACCTCAGCTCTCAGAACTACATGGAGTAAACAAAAATAAAGTAAGTGTATTTATGCACCTGCTGCCTTTTGATAGTAAGAAGTACGGACGGCTTATGTGTGAAATGCTTGTCTTTTCTTGATGGTAAAGCCAGTTTAAAACCTTAAAATCCTTCAGTGATACATTTTTCGATTTTTCTGAAAAAAAAAATCTACTTTGCATCAGATTTATTAACATAATTTATTATGAAACAAACTGCAACAACAACATCAAATAAACTGCTGCTCGCTGGAGGGGTCAGGCAGCATAATCATTTCTAAAACTTTGGTACAAGTCAAGACCTTTCTCGTGTTGCTTGCTGCTCTTCTCACCATCAAATGACCAGCAGGATGGCATGCAAGTGTTTAAATCCACGTACCTTGTTTTTGTTTAGTCTGTACTTCTCACCACCATCAAAAGGTGGCATGTGCATTAATACATTTACTTAGACACACAATATAATATGTTGTTATACTCCATATAGCTCCATATACAAGCCAGAAACTAAGTTTTTTTTCTTTCTTCATAGGCCTTTCTAAAGTTTTAATGGTCCCACCTAGTGATCAACTGTAAAAATAACAAATTTTACCTGTTCCCAACAGGGAAAACCACCAAACATCTAGAATGCATTATATTATGGTGTCATGGCTTTGCAATCAAAAAATGTCATTATAATGGAAGTCAATGGGGCAAAAACAGCCACGAACAAAAGATGAGGGAGAAAAAAATTAAATCTAATACTGCACAAAAACTAACAATGCATCAAAGCCAATGATGTCTTTGACATCCCCAAGATTGTGATAAAAGGTAAAAAAAAAAAACATATCCAACCACAATCACTTTTTATATTGAAAATATGTAATTTTGTGTTCCCTTTCAGTCAGTCACATTCGACGTTACGAATGGGCTCTCACCCGAGAGCCCAATCACCTTCAAGTGGTACAAAACGAGCCAATGGTACACAAAGTACCTTGGACTGAAATATTTACATCGCAAACTCTGCCCCGCAGAGCTGGTATATAAGGGGCAGCATGAGCAACCCGCATTCAAGCTTTCGCTTCGGAGCCGAGCACATCGCTTGCTGCTTTCACCGGAGTGCTACAAGCAAGAGTCACTGGTGTTGGTGTGACAGCGCGATTCAGCGATTCTTCTGGGTTTCCTGCGACAGCTCCTGTGTTCCCCTGAGTGCTTCAACACCTCTGAAAGAGCTTTTTTCCCTTTCACAAAAGAGTAACAGGTCGTTTTGAGTCTTTTTAAAGATGTTATTTCACCTGTGTGTTTCTGGGTGCGGTCGATACATCGCTCCTCATGATGGCCACGATCGCTGTTTCACGTGTCTGGGCTTCCAGCACGCTGAGACTGCTTTCGTGGATGCCTCATGTTCTCATTGTGGGGACATGACCATCTCGGTGATGAGATCGAGACTCGATTACCTTAAAAGGTATAGAGTCCACTCTGCCACACCCCGTTCTAGCTCCTCTTTTCGTAAGAGGGCTACTTCGGCTTGTGGCCAGGGTGATCTGAGGGTTACCGTATGGGCTTCCCTGACGAGCCAACCTCCTCGGGCCACACCCCATCACATATGCTGCAACTGGTGGAGTTTGCTGGACCCTCTCAGGCTCCTGACATCTCATTTGGGGCTCGCGAAGAGGACCGTATGTCGATCGCCGCATCACAAGGCGGGCTTGAGTCCTCAGGAGATGAGGATTCGGCTGCGTTGCCTCCCTCGGGAGTGCCAGCGTTGTCTGAGTCCGATCCCGAGCTGACGGCCATGCTTTCCCCCCTCTGGTTCTTTTCTTCCCAAAAATGCACCACAAAGTAACCAGTTCATGGAAGGCATCTTTAACTGCCCGAAACCGTTCTGGTACTTCCTCCGCCTTCACTGCCCTCAATGGCGGGGCGGCCAAGGGGTATGCTGGGATTCCTCCGGTGGAGCGTTCTCTTGCGATGCAACTGTGCCGGTAGAGCACCTCCGCTTGGTGTGGTGGTCCCAAGCTGCCCTCCAAGGCCTCTAAGTTCTCATCCATGCTTGTACCCAAGGCTTACAGAGCAGCAGGTCAGGCCACTTCTGCCATGCATGCCATGGCCTCACTTCAGGTCTATCAGGCCAAGCTGCTCCGGCAGCTGCACGAGGGCAGTGCTGACCCAGGGGTTTTGCAGGAGGCATGCACTGCTACCGACCTCGCTTTCCGGGCAACGAAGGTCACTGCGCACTCCTTGGGTGAGGTGATGTCCACTTTGGTGGTCCACCGATGGCTGAACCTGGCAGACATGAGGGAGTCTGATTGGGCTCAGCTCATCAACTCCCCGGTCTCCCAGGATGGCCTCTTTGGTGACGCAGTAGAGAGCTTTTCCCAGCAGTCCTCTTTTTGTTCAGCCACTGGCCATGTAGCCGGTGGTACCCAAACCTTCGCTAAAAGTGTCCGTGTCCGGGGTGTCCGTGCGACAATGGTGGGCAAAGATGCCCCTGTCATGCGTGCGGAGGTCGCAACCCTGCTGGCAAATGGTGCGATAGTGCCGGTCCCTCCAGCTGACATGAAGTCCGGCTTTTACAGCCCTTACTTCATAGTACCCAAAAAGACAGGTGGGTTACGGCCAATCCTGGATTTGAGTGCCCTGAACCGAGCTCTGCACAGACTATTGTTCAAGATGCTAATGCCCAAGCACATTTTCGAATGCATTCGACTTGAAGGACTGGTACTTTCTTGTTTCCATTCTTCCTCAGCACAGACCATTTCTTCAGTTTGCTTTCGAGGGGCAGGCATTTCAGTACAAGGCTCTCCCATTTAGGTTGGCTCTGTCTCCCCGTGTCTTCACGAAGGTCACCGAGGGAGCTCTGGCTCCTCTCAGGGATCAAGGTGACCGTATCCTCAACTACCTCGATGACTGGCTGATCCTAGCTCACTCATGAGAGCGGTTGTGCAAGCACAGGGATCTGGTGCTCAGACACCTCGCCTGACTGGGTCTTCAGGTCAACTGGGAAAAGAGCAAGCTCTCCCCTGTGCAGAGGATCTCTTTTCTCTTTATGGAAATAGACTTGGTCGCCATGTTCGCGCGGCTGAGAAAATTCGAGGGCAAGAGAGCGGTTCCACTGAAACTGTTTCAGAGGCTTCTGGGGCATATAGCATACCGACGGCGGTCATACCGCTCGGGTTACTCCATATGAAACTCCTTCAGCACTGGCTTCACATCGTTCCTTCAGACAACAAGGATTACATACGTAACCAAGAAGATCCCTTTCTTTTGGTCACGTTCGATGTTACGAATGGGGTCCTTTACAAAACGCCACATGGCTGTCTTCCAGCGACCTGTGTGAGTGATAGTACCCTGTCGTGATGCCAGCAGGAGTGAGGGCCTATAGCTTACACAGAATACACTGGGTAGCATATTCCAGCTGGACGTATGCTAGCAGGCTGCCTTCCCGTGAAAGGACTTACAAAAGGCAGTTATCCACCAAGGAGGTGATACCTTAGAACTCTGAGTTACCCAGCCCGCAGGGTGGCAGTTTCAACAACAGAGCTGGCAAGGGGCTTGCCAAGGGAAAGACACATGCTGCAGAGAGACTTACTGTGGGCATACACACATGGGATTGCCCAGAAAGGGGGAATCAGACACATGGAGGCACCTAGTCCCACACAGGGCTGACCAAAGGGCATGTACGCAAGTGCTGGACATCAACAGTACTGGAGGAACCCAGGTTTCTGATTGAGGAACTCACTTGAGGGGAATAGCGCACACATCCAGTCCGCGGAGTGGAATGGCACGGCAAGCGGATTGACACGAGCAGGGGGAAGCCAGGTCCGGCCGGGCCAAAAAGGCGCAACCATAAGGTCCTGCTACTTGTCCTCCCCGATCTTGCACAACATCTGTGCAAGAAGGCTCACTGGGGGAAACGCATACTTGTGCAGGCCCAGCGGCCAGCTGTGTGCCAGTGTGTCCATGCCAAGAGTGCCCTCGGTCAGGGAGTAAAACAACTGGAAGTGTGATTTTTCTGAAGAGGCAAACAGGTCAACCTGAGCGTCTCCGAAGTGTTCCCAAATCAGCTGAACCGACTGGGGGTGGAGTCTCCATTCCCCGGGGCGAGACTGCTGCCTTGAGAGCTCATCGGCTGCACGATTGAGCCTGCCTGGAATGTGAATGGTACGAAGCGACCTCAGATGCTTCTGACTCCTCAAGAGGAGATGGTGAGCGAGTTGCGACATGCGGCGGGAGCGTAGACCACCCTGATCGTTAATGTATACTACGGTCGCAGTGTTGTCCATACGGACCAGAACGTGCTTGTCCTTCAGCAGGGCCCTGAAGCATCTGTTGACACAACAACATGTCTGGACTACGGTTCTAGGGCCATGCCTGCACGTAGAAATGAGGGGTCCACCCACGGGGTGAAGTTTCGGCAGCAGGCCGAGTTAAAATCTTGGATTATTTTAAATCAGGACTGAGGTTGATTAATAGATTTATTCCCCCCAAAAAAGTGACAAAAAATATGTATATCTAATAATTTTTTACAGCAGTTTAATTTAGTGGATGTTTTCATCTCGATCATAATGAAATGGTAGTGAATTTAAACAATGCCATGGGTAAAGCTGATCTTGTATGTTAAGATGATTTTTAATGTGCAACAACATAAGCTGTACATACTGTACATACTGTACACCAGCAAGAGAATATGATGTCAAAAAATCTTCATCACAAATTCTTAAGGTTTATCACAACAGCAAAATGGCTTTGAATGATTGTTTGTCACACAAACACAACACCAAAGATACTTGCTGCAGCTGGTCTACAAACCAACCAATGCCTGCTAAATCTGCATTTTACCTCAGATGATCATGAACCGCAGAGCAGCTGCAGCTTGTGTCAAAGCACAGGTTACAACTTAGTGTTCTTCTTTCCTTACTGTGCAAATCTAATGGTAGAAATCTAACTTTGTAAAGGATATTTCAGTGTGAAAAAACTAATATATTTATAGGGCCTGTTTAAATATTATTTTAAACAAACCATGATTTAAATTAGTAGGCCACAAACACATCAGGAGCTGGCTTTGTAACAGTTTTACATGTAAATTACAGGTTACCCAATTCATGATATGTGTAATTAAATATAATTTCCATTAGACAGCAGCAGGTCAAAAAATATAAACTGGCTGTTCCTAAAATAAAGATGCATAATGAGGCAACTTCACTGATTACAATGGAAAAACTTAGACTGAGGAACAAAGTACACAGGCTTAGTGTACACAGCACAAAAAAAAAAAAAAAAACCTTTGTTAAACTATTCTTTTGAAGTCTTTTATGTCTTCTGCAGGTAACGGTCGGCCGGTAGTCCACCCACGTCTGCTAACTGACCGTCTGATGTTGCAAACTTCAATCAGATTGACTGCAACACGTCTTTTTGCAACACATAATGTTCTTTGCTGGTTTACACAATGCTGAATCAGTTCTGTCTTCCTCTAGGGTCTGGGCTGATCTGTAATAGACAAATTGTATCAGTAAATCTGTCTGCTTGATTTACAAAAAAAAAAGAGTATCAAACAGCAGCACTATATAATTTAATTAATTTATGTTAATACCAACACCAGCATACCAGGACATGGCTGACAGAGTTCAGTAATGTTGAGATGTGTGGTCTGGTTTCTGATGGGATTGTTGATCACACAGCTGTAGCTGTTTTTCTCCTGATATTCCACCTCCAGAGGTAGAGAGAGACTGATGCTGAGATCAGACACACTGATGCTGGACAATAAACTGTTTCCTTTGTACCAGGAGAGAGTCACATGACTCACATTCACCACTGAACAAACCAGTGAACAATGTGATGATGATGATGATGATGATGATGAACAATCTCTGGTAATGTCAGAAGTGGGTAGAGGACCTGGAAAATATTAATGAACATAAATCTGGATAAACCTCAAAATCAGTCTTATTTTTTGTGTTTGTGTTGATAATCAGTGTTTTCTTCAACTTTAAAAATAAAATAATTAAACAATCTAGTATGCATGTTTAACTGAATAATTTGATATGTTTTAAGCTCATTCTTTGACATAATGTTGACTGGCAAAAAAAAAATCCAAATCCCAATGGGAAGTTGTGGCCTAATAGTTAGAGATTTGGATTTGTAATCCAAATTTGCAAGTTCGTGTCTCGGGCCGGCAGGAACGTTGGGGGACTGAATGTACATTGCTCTCTCCACCGCTAATACATGACTGAGGTGCCCTTGAGCAAGGCACCGAACCCCCAGCTACTCCATGGGTGCCGCAGCATAAATAGCTGCCCACTGCTCTGGTGTGTGTTCACGGTGTGTGTGTGTTCACTGCTGTACTTGTGTGTGAACTTTGGATCGGTTAAATGCAGAGCGTGAATTCCGAGTATGGGTTGTAACTTTCACTTTCAAAAAAATATGGGTTACAGTAAATCTGTAAATGTCAAAATACTCGTAGTTTTCACAGTATAAACCATAAAATTACTGTTTTATTATTATTGAAGCAAAAAATATATGTGTTTTTATAAAGTTTTCTTTTAAATCCTCAAATTGGTCACATTGACATCCATTATAAAGCCTCAGCATGACCTCAAAATGAGGGATGAGTCTGAAATTATTTACGGTAATCATCGTAATGCAACAAATGTAGATTGAGTTAAACTTCTAAATACATGAAGGATGAAACAAATGCGACCCTGAAGCCCAAAACCAGTCATAAGTCGCTGGTGTATGTTTTTATAAATAGCCAATAAATAAATAAATAGATAAATAAATAAAATAAAATTATCCATTTTTCTTTTATGCCAAAAATCATTAGGGCATTAAGTAAAGACCATTTTCCATGAAGATATTTGATAAATTTCCTACCGTAAATATAACAAAACTTTGGACAACTTCAAAAATGAGGTTTTTTCTTTTTTTTCTTTTTTTTTTTTTTGCACCCTCAGATTTCAGATTTTCAAATTGTATCTCAGCCAAATATTATCTGATTATAAATCTAAATTTAGAAATCTAAATTGAGGCTTAAGACTGTTTTTTGTGGTCCAGGGCCACAAATGTTCTCTGCTCACCATAGACGGAAACATTGAATGTTTTTGATGACCGTTTCACTCCATTTATCTCTAGTTTATAAACTCCAGCGTGTTGAGTTGTGATGTTGGTGATGGTCAGAGATCCAGTTTGATTGTCCAGCTTCAGTCTGTCTCTGAATCTCCCATCATGAAGATCATCAAATGTTGAGAAGATTTGGTTCTCAATGCTGATTTTAGCTATGAGAGACATTTCAGCTCCAAATATCCACAGTATGTCGTCATCATCATGTATTTTAGTAACAAAAGTTTGTAAAGTGACATATTCTTCCTCCATCACTGACACTGACTCTATTTTATTTGTTTTACTGCCGAGCACACCTGAAAAAAAAAAACATACAGAAACAGATTAAGACTTCTGTTGGTTTAAACCCTGAAGTCAATGGCTGTTTGCTTTTAGACTCATTTTTGGACTATTTTTGATTACTTTTGTATGAATTTATCTGTAATCATTTTTTAGAGATGAATATTTGTATCATTAAAATTAACATTTAAAACATTAAAAAGGTGCCTGACATTTGAAAATCGTGTCACTTCCTGATCCTCGACTGGTTAAATATATTCACCTTAGAAATATATGTTACTTATACTTTTTCATTGACTTTTAACATTTCCATGCCTGTAAGTCACAATATCAATAATCTAACTGCAAAGCAGACCACACAATATTATGTCAGTTTTATTTGATCTATCTGAGATAACAGCACGTGAAAACAAACGGTTAATTTTTTTTTTCTAGAAAAATAAATAAATAAAATAGGTCATGCTTTTATAACTTACCAGTAAGACTGCACCAGCACAAACAGAACAAAATAAACATAGAAAACATTTTCTACAGTTGTTCAGTGAGAAATCTGACCTAAAATATGCTGAAAACAAGCGCGGGTGTGAGTCCAACCCCAACAGAGTTTAACCCTCCTCCTTCACACAATCTGAACGGATGTTAAATAGTTGCATAAAATTATTCAGATTTTAACAGTTTAAATAGAGGATACATTCTTTTTTATTGTCATTTAACTATGATAATCTAGATGTCTAATGTATTAAATATGTATAAGTAGAAGATTGTGTTAATCTCTGAAAAAATAAATGGTTACTTAATGTTTTCTTGTTTTGAAATTTAATTGAATTATCCATGTATAAATTATTGTGTATGCAAAAAAATAAAAAAGTTTAAACCATCTCTCACCTCTTATTACTAAACTTATTAAGGTGTGTGCAATTGTGCAATGTGCAATTTCTGAGTCAAACTGAAACCTGCTGTGGTCTGATTTCTATAGAAACGTGGTTTGATCTGACAAACAGCACTGAGCGGCACAACAGCATGTGGCCATTGGTTTAATGTGGGTTTAGTTCATAGTTGAAGGGCTTCTTCCGGTCCTGGTGTTATTTATATGAGTATGCTACCTAAAGTTGAGATGATTATCCAATGTAATGCCAAGGAATCTGAAATGCTGTACACTTTCACCCATGTTTAAGGATAATGCTGAAAGGATGGATCGATGTTTTGGAGGAGTTAAAAAAATTGATCTTTAGTCAAATCAAGTCAAGTCGACTTAATTGTCAATTCTTCCACATGTAGGGCACGTATATACAGATAATTGAATTTGTGTTACTCTGAGACTCTTGGTGCATGCAGATAACACTAACAGTAGAACATTAAATACAGATAATACTATAGTAAAATATAAGATACAACTTAAAGAAAGAAACTTAAGTAAAGCAGCACATGGCAGATAGAGTGCAAACCAGTGAAGTACTCCACCGTAGGGTTAGGAGTCAGGTCGGGAGGGAGTTGAGCTTCCTGACAGCCTGGTGGATGAAGCTGTCCTTCAGTCTGCTGGTCCTGGCCTGGAGACTCCACAGTCTCCTCCCTGATAGCAGCAGGCTGAAGAAGTGTGATGTGTGAGTGGGATCACCTGTGATGCAGAGGGCTTTACGGGTGAGACAGGTTCGATAAATATCCTGCAGGGAGGGGAGAGAGAAGCCAATGGTCTTCTGAGCTGCTCTCACTATGCGTTGCAGAGTCTTCCGGCAGGACACGTTGTAGGCGCCATACCACACAGTGATGCAGCTCGACCAGATGCTCTCGATGGTGTCTCTGTAGAAGGTGTACATGATAGGGGCCGGGGCTCTGGCTCTCCTCAGTTTGCGGAGGAAGTAGAGACGCTGTTGTGATTTCTTGGCTAGTGCTGCAGGGTTTTCACTTGATAGACTTGATGTGGTGCATGACTGGCCATTCAAAGCACTTCATGAGAATGTGAGTAAGTGCAACAGGACGGTATTTTTATGGTGTCATTGAAGCAGGACGGAAATTGTTTCTTCAGGATTGGAATGATGGTGGTAGCTTTGAAACATGTGGGAATAACAGCCTGACTAAGTGAGATGTTGAAAATGTCTGTGAAGACATCAGTGAGTTCTGCTGCACAGTTTCTCAGTACATGCCCAGGAATGTTGTCAGGACCCGGAGGCATTAGCATGACAGTGATGTGGTCTGAGGCTCCGAGGTGGGGGAGAGGGAGGGCTTTGTAGGCTCCTCTCTGTGTGGTGTAAACAAAATCCAAGTTTTTACCTTGTGTTGGAAATTTAATGTGTTAGTGTATTTTTTGGAACACATCCTTTAAGTCTGCATGGTTGAAATCCCCAGCTATGATGAGAAATGCATCAGGGTGGGCTGTCTGCTGCTCACTTGTGTGCTGCAGTTCATTTAGTGCATCGTTCCTGTTGTTGTTGTTGGAGATGGGAGGAATGTAAACAGCAATGAGCACTATGGCTGAATATTTAGTCTTTGAAGACCATGTACTAAACTATGCTATGGAACGTTGATAGTCCAAAAAAAAAGTATCATTGTCTTTATTATTAAGCATTGCAAGGATGGCTGTGTAATTTGCATATTTAAAATAATGAGCTGTGTCAAATGGACTCTGGTGATAATTTGTATAGGGAATATAAAGAAATGGACTCTGTGCACATCTTTGAGGAATGCCAGTAATGAGAACTGAATCTTTCACATTTACCACGTGTGGTCTAAAAGAAAGAAAATCATAAATTCAGTGCATGGTCTTTTTCTGTCTCTGGTGAACAGGGAACAGACTGTTCATCAGACAGAGTTTGGCCTGTCTGTTTTCCCAGAAGGGTTCTCTGAGTAGTAGTGCTGCTTTAAGAAAGCTGGTTGTATTGGTTCACTATTGTGTGCTCGGGGCCTTAGTGTTTCTTCAAGAAAGCCTGTTTTACTGGCTGTAGTGAGTAAGGAAGACACAGTAAGGAGGTGTTTTCCCAGATTGCATCACAATTATGTCATTAAAGTACCCCTATTATGGATTTTTGAAAATGTCCTTTTATGCAGCGTGTAACAGCTGAAAGTGAATGAAAAAAAATCCTGCAACGTTTTAAATATGAAAGTGTATACAGTCATTAAAATCATTAAAACAAGTCCTTCTTAAAATAATTCCTAAGTGGTTTCATCTTGACCTTAGTCTCTGCCTCATGCCCATGCATGATGAATATGAGACAACACTTCAGGAGTGTCGAAGACGTCATGGGATTGGTTGAATTCTACAGGATTTCCGGGAGAGGTGTGTGTCACATTCTTTAACGTTCCGCCTGGAAACAAAATACTGTAGTGCTAACCCCCCATGCCCCCTCCCCCCCCAACGAAAGAAGAAAGCCACCGTGGTTACAACTGTAAAGACGAGGACTTCAGGATCAACTAAATAATGGATATTCAAAAAAGTATGTGAAATATTTAAAGTTTGTGGCATAGCATCTTCAAAATACTTAAGAGAGTTTTACACACCGGTCTGTTATTGTGGTGACATTTCCAAGCCTCAAAATGTGATGATGAACGAAACGACCTGTGATTGGTTGTTTGATATGTCAATCAAACGGCCTCATGGGCGGGGCTTGGCCAGTGAAAGCTGCCATAGATTCCAGACTTTCAGCCATCAGTCTGAAGGTCTGGCTATGCGAGACTGTGTTGACCTCACATTAACATATTGCCCCCCCCAACTTGTTATTTTCACGTTGGTCTAAGAAAATGCAAATTTATTCTTTACCACTAGGTGCCACTTTTAGAGTGGTAAAAACAGTTGTTTCCCCGGTAACATTTATGCTATAAGCAGCACTGCGCTCACAAACGCTGCTTTGTCAGGCATTACAGGCATAATGAAATGACAATGAGATCAACCACCACAGATTAGCATCAAACAAATAAGGAGTTTGGAAAAATGTATAATTGATGTAATCGCTTGAATGTGGCTAAGCAAGTAAAGTAAAAATGAATGCATATTATAAGACAATGAAATTACATGCATGTCAACCTGTTACTGGGGACTTCCAAAACCAAAATATGAACCTTTGTGTCTTTCATCATTGACAACATTCATATATAGGGTCACATGAGATGTTTCAGTCACAGATTTTTTTTTTTTTTTGAAGGTTTTTAAATCATTTGAAACTCAATACTGATTTCTCAAACACTCATATACTGACGTCAACCACAAACTAAATAGTAAAACCACATTTTATGCCTGTTTGTAGACCTTTGTTTTATGTACAGTAGTAAAAAAGAATAATAATAGCATTAATTAGTATTTTGAAAATTTGTAGTGCACTAGAGATGCTGATTTTTAAAACTTGCTGTATTACAAAACATATTTTTTAAGGAACCATTTCACCAGTCCATCTCCCATCATCCCCATAAATGACCATAATTGCTAGAGTGCAGGCTCCAGCTTGTTACAGTACTTTCACTTTGACTAGCGAAACAACTGCGTTTCTGTCTCCAGTGAAGCAGTTGAGCACAACACTTGTACAATTCAGAATCAGCATTCATTTGTTAGAGAAAAAGTGGTGAAGATGAAGCCTCTGTATATTTTTCTCATGGTGATCTTACTTGACTACGGTAAGACATTTGTTTATTATCTTTTGATCAACGATACAATCTAACGACGAACGTTTGGGCGAATTTTGCTCCATGCACTTAAACTTCGACAGAAATTCACGTGAAATTGCTTGTTATTGCTTTTTTAAGACATTGATAATTGAATTTTTTTTTGTAAAAACGAGAGAGAGAGAGAGAAACGTAGCTGTGTTTTAAGTGGCAATATTGACGGTGGAATAGTGATTGCAAAAGTATTGAATATGATGTTTTTAAAGGTTTACTGGTAACAAAACTTTATCCAAAAGTAACTTGCTGGCATCATGCCTTAGCCTACATAACTCTAATATATATATTGTTTATTTTTATTTATCTATAAATACCATTGCAAACATTAAAAACATTAACCAAAAGTTTGCAGTGTTGCCAAGTTTGTACTTACACAAATGATGAGTTTTCTAAGAGAGTTGCCTATGGGCTCCTTCATTAAAACAGACAGGTTTGGGCTCGTCTTGTGTAGCCTGTTTTGTGTTTTGGGCCATATTCCATTTATGCTGCCTTCACGTCATAGGATTTATCGTAAAAACACAAGTTTCTTAGTAGGAAATTGCACAAGAACACATTAAGTCGTAATTAAGCTGGGACGAAAACAAATTCCTCCTATGTGTGAACATACCTGGCAATAAAGCTCATTCTGATTCTGATTCTGATTCTGAAACTCAGAGATATTTATTTACTTAAGATAATACAGAATTAGCGCTCTAAATTTGTATTTGTTTTTTTTTATTCCCAACACCATCTACAGTACATAGCTTTACCCGGAGGTTACCAGTTATATATTTACATATTCAAATAACAATAATGCATGTTGTATATACTGAACACAGTGAAAGTAGGGACTACCGTTTAGGCCATATGACCGAAATTTGGGACCCGTCAGCAAGCTGAATATGAATTTTTGTGCAGTTCAAGTTTATATGGTGACTATAATAATGGTAATAGAGACTGTCTGTCTGTTATTACAGCTTCAGGATTATCTCCACGTCCTGTACTAGTAAGATATGTTGAATTGATTACTTTCTGTGTTGTTATTGGTGTGGGTTTTATCCTGGTGACTGGAGGTGTGACTGCTTGTGTGATTTACTGCTGCCACAGAAGAATCAGACGAGAAGAACAGAATGGCAAGTATCACATTCAGCTGGTTTAATAAAACAATAAAAGATATGCTACATAAGAGATGTAGAGATGTGCATATTTATTCTATTAACCAATGTAATGTGTGTTTGTTGTTGTTGTTCAAACAGACTTCAGGATACAGTTCACAAATCTGGTAACTTACTGTCACTATGAGCACTAAATCTGATTTAGATATGATCACATGTACACTGCAAAGTGTCTGTTTAATGCTGAAAAAAAATATGCTAGTAAAAACAATTAATGGTTAAATAAAAAACTAAAATTCCAAAGAAAATGTATCAAAATATGAATACAACTTTTTTTCTTCTTCTTTTTTTTCAAGGAGATATAGAAGGAATGACGTATGGGATCTGCTAGCCCAACATCTCCTATAGATATCACTCTGACATGTTTTATTATTTTGATTCTTTAAATGATGTGCAGACGAGAAACTAAAGGAGAGGATGAATGTCACATTGCTCACATGAAGATATTTTCATTACAACACCAGATTTCAGTATTTCCTACAATAACTGATATAATAGAGCTGACCGTTGACACAAATGCCTTGCCAAGATGCAGGAGCTCTTCAGAGAACATGTGAATGAATATGCAAAAGAGTGTTTGAGGCAGCTTTCAATGCAATAACACACAGGAAATGATACAGCACACATGACTTGATCAATTTCACATTTTTATTTTTCCCCTATAATCTTCATATATTTGTTTTGTATATTTTATTGTGCGGTATACAATTTGAATACAGTATGTTGGACTTTTGTTTTGTTTTGTCTTTAAAGTGCCTTAAAAACAATAAAAAGGAGGGGAACTTTCATCTGATCCAGAAAAGCGTGTCAATGGGAGTTTGTGCAGCAGTAATTCTTTTAACGTTTAACTAAGCTAATATTAAATCAAGATTTTAGTGTCCTTTGTGTTTCTACATCTGAAATGTGATCGTAACACTGTAATGCACAAAACCTAATCATATTTTTGACATAATCTTGATTATGACACTAGATGGTGCACTAGACTACAGCATGCTTACAGCATGCTTACTGCTATTCATGCAATACCAGGAAGTTTAGAATAAGCACATGCTGTGTGATGGAAAAAAAATGTACACAGTTGGTAAACTGCAACAGTTATTATAGACCTAGTGATTGCTATTAAAGTAAAACTAGTATGCTATCAGAGGCCACTGTCCTCAAAAAAAAAAAGGAAATTGGAACAATTCTAAAAAACAATAGATATTTGTATGGAACAACAAATCCAGCAAGGAAATGAGACTGAGGTGCTTTCACGCCATTCACTCCGAGAAAAAAAAAAAAAAAAACTTGTAAAGTGTTTGAGAACATGAATGTCACGTGTTGTCATTGTGAGGCCTGTTGCACGGATCGTTTCGGTTTTAACCCGGGTACGTTTGTGCTTGGTTTTCAGTGAGTTTTGTCATCATGCTACACGCTAGATGATAGTAATTGATCAATATTTCATGTTGAAAGCTAGATAAACTCCCTTAAGATGAGACGATGTAACATTTAAGTTGAGTTTCTGTATGCCATTTGTGCACCGTTAAACTAAAACAGAGAAAAGCAACATTTGAAACGATATTTGAACAATGTATGTTCATGTGGTTGGAAAAGAATAAATAAATATAGACATCCAGCCGGAGAATAAATGTGAAAAAGAAAAGGTGTGATGCATGACACTAATAATTCCAGTAAATAGTTAATCATCTTCTTGCGGGGACATTTTCATACACAGGCTGCTCCATTGGTTTCTGCAAGGAAACACAAACACAATCAGAATTCTGCTGATGTGACAAACTTAGGTTTCTCTGCAAAGTTTAATCTGCTGTTTTGTTTAGAAAAACTTCTACTACAGAACAGACGTTAACACGTAGCAGCAAGAGGAAATGATATCAATCTCGTTTATCACATGACTTGTTAACTAGTTAAATCATCAAACTGATTACAGATTATTTCTGATGGTTGGTCAGCCAATGCACTGAGAATGACAGTCTTTCTCAGGACCAAAGATAGTTGTTTGTGACCAATGACTGCTAAAGTGTTATTTCACTTCAGAGAATCATGAACCGCAGAGCAGATGCAGCTCGAGAGCAGACTTCAGCACAAGTCACATTTCTTAACAACTCTATGTTCAACTCTCTTTTCAATGCAAAACTAATCTTATAAAACTGACATTGTATGGGTTATTTGAGAATAAAAAGCCAGTTTATTCAGGGACCAAGCACTAAAGGTGTGTAGGCACGTATTGTCGCCATTTTGTTTTCCTCTTCCTTCTCCGCTCATGAAGTCAGCCCATAGAAAATCTTGTGGGAAAGTTGTGGGAAATTTGGCGCACAAATATAAGACTCATTATATTAGATATATTAATATAAGTCTCAACATTAATCAAATAAATTTGGAGTATTTGACTCAAACTCTCTAGCACCACCAACGGGCCAAAAATAGCCCTCATGTGTTCCTTTTTCAAACTCTTCCTAGACCCTTTTGTCAGATTTTCAACAAAATATGCTCAGATCATATTCAGACCGGTATGCAAAAAAAGATTTTTGATAGGCCAAACCATTTTTTGGTTACATCGCTGTAACAAATTTGGCAAAGTTTGAGCTAACATAAACATGAGGCTATATCTCCGCATTGCATTAGCAGATTCCAACCAGAATTGGTGTGTGCTATTCCGAGCATGACCTAAAGGAACACGAACAGTTTCAGCACAGTGCCACCAACTGATAAAGAGATACAAAGAAATTGACTTTTCACAATCTTACCATTTTTCCTTTAGTTGGTTTAAACAATGATGGTTCGGTTCTGTCTTCCACTTGTGTCTGGACTGTATTAACAGTTTAAATACTGTATCAAAATGTATGTTTTGAAAAAGATAAATATTTGTACAGACATATTGCTTGTTCTGCTGACCTGTTTTTCTATATTTCCGGCAGATGAAACACATCACGACTGCAGCTACAATCAACAGAGATCCAGCGGCCGTAGAAATCAGCGCTGTGTAAACTATAGGTAAACCCTGATCTGTAATGGACACAATTTACCATTAATGTGAGTGAATATGTTCATCGGATCTACAAGAAACACTGAAACATCAACAATGTATAACCGAGAGATCAGTTTAATCACAAAAATATCAACACCAACAAACCTGAACATGTGTGACAGAGTTTGCTGATGTCCAGATGTGTGGTCTGGTTTCTGATGGGATTGTTGATCACACAGCTGTAGCTGTTTTTCTCCTGATATTCCACCTCCAGAGGTAGAGAGAGACTGATGCTGAGATCAGACACACTGATGCTGGACAATAAACTGTTTCCTTTGTACCAGGAGAGAGTCACATGACTCACATTCACCACCGAACACAACAATGAACAATTCTGCTGTGATGAGGATGAAGAACAGTCTCTGGTAATGTCAGGAATAAGCAGATGAGCTAGGAAACAAGAGAATTAACAGAGATGTGGAAATTTGTAATTTGTGGTGCTGTTAATTACCACAAAAAAAGTATTTCCAATTGTCTAGAAGAAAAGCTACGGCGCCCCTAAAGGGTCATTGTGGTGGAAAAAATCAGAGTGAGTGAAAAAATTTGGGGTGGGTGGAAAAATATATTTTTTATTATTTTTTGCGATCTCTCACAAAACCTTTGCATTCTCTCGCAAAGATATTTGCATTATCTTACAAAACCAGTTGAGCTCGGTAAACACTTCCTGTTTACTTTACAGCTTGAAGTGGTTCATACAGCTCCATAATGCGGCATAGACTATGAATTTAGCCATCAGATGTTTTACATTAAGCGTTTCAGTATGTCCCAAAGCTGTACCTTTATAAGCAAGTTCTAAGTTCAAAATAAAACTCTATGAACTGCTCCATTGTGAACTTATGGAGCTGTATGAACCACTACAAGCTGTATAGTAACAGGAAGTGTTTGTACAAGCTCATCTGGCTTTGTGAGGGAATGAAAATATGTTTGTGAGAGAACAAAAAAGTTTTGCGAGGGAATGAAATGGTCTTTACGAGAGAACGCAACCTTTGTGAGGGATATTTTTTCCTCCCACCCCAAATATTCTCTGATTTTTTTCCACCACAATGAAAATTAGGGGCTCCGTAAAAAGCTAAAATCTGGGTTATCCATTGAAATGCTGATAATGGAGGTTTACACTGTTTTCAGTCCCCCACTCACTTTAACTGAGTGCCTCACTGTAATGTCCATTAAAAAAGGGATGACTCCGAATTGTTTGTGTGTATGTTTTAATATGCTACAAATGCAGTCAAATAAGCTTTTAAGCTTTTTTAAGCTTTTATTCTTTTAATTGAACAAGAATATGTTAGTGTTTGAATAAATTATCTTTACTCACCATAGACAGAAACATTGAATGTTTTTGATGTCAGTTTAGCTCCACTTATCTTTACTTCATAGTCTCCAGCGTGTTGAGTTGTGATGTTTGTGATGGTCAGAGATCCAGTTTGATTGTCCAGCTTCAGTCTGTCTCTGAATCTCTCGTCAGTACCATTATATGTGTAGAAGATTCCAGCAGCTCTGTTGATTTCAGCGATCAGAGTGTGTTCAGCTACAACATTCCACAGTATGTCATCGTCTTCATGTATTTCAGTAAGATCAGTGTTTAGAGTGACAGTATCTCCCTCCATCACTGACACTGACTCACTAAACACACCTGAAGAACATGTTTAATCACAGATTAATGCTCTAATGCAGATACATTTATTTTTCTATTATTTTAAATTAATATAAAATAAATTAGCATGTTTCATATCTTGGTGTTTGGCTCATTAAAACAGGTTCACTGAAAACAGTAGCAGAGGCGTTATTACTGTGAAACAGGAAGAAATTAAATCAGGGCATAAAAATATATTTGTAACTTACCAATCAGACACCAACTGCACAAACTGAACAAACCAAGTGTTTGAAACATTTTCTTCCATTGTTCAGTGAACATTCTGAAGTTATAATAAGAATATCTGCTGATAAATATCAATCTGATGTGAATTTACCCACAACAGAATTTGGCCCTCCTAGTTCACACACACACACACACACACACACACACAAAGACTCTCTGATCTGTGGTGCGATAGTCTGTATGATCACATGTTAGTTTGGGGACCAATTCTCACCAATAACTATTAACTATGACTTTTGTCTCAATAGTAACAGTAATAGTAGTTTGCAATGTATTTGTTAAGTTTAGATATGAGATAAGATTAAGATTAAGATTAGATATGAGATAAGATAATGCATTAATACAGTATGTGCTTTATAAGTACTAATAAACAATAATAATCACACACACTAATAAATCATGTGAATATTGGATTAGTCGACCTGTATTTCATGATCTTTCGATATTGACACCTTATGAATATTAAAGTGTTTTATAAGAATTCAGTTGTTGTAAAAGGTAAAGATCATCTCACATTGCCAATCTTACTGAGCTGTGACACATGCAGCTGAGTTTCTGAGTCAAACTGAAACATGCTGTGGTCAGTTTTCTTCAGAAATGATTTGATTTGATCTGTTAGGGGGTCAAAGTTCTTGTGCAACACAGTGATTGTTCAGTTTCATCTGTGTATAGTTTGTTGGTGAAGGGCTTCTTCCTGTGCTGTGGTTATTAAGCTTAGAGTCACAGTATGACTTTTCTCCTGCACAGAACAATCACATGAGTATTATCACTATGTCAGAGACAGGCTAGGGTTTAAATCACTCTCAAATTAATTTGGTTTTGACGCAATATTTACACTAACCAATCACAACACACACTGGCCCAGCTGACCAATCACAACACACACTGGCCCCAGCTAACCAATCACAACACACACTGGTCCAGCTAACCAATCACAGCACACACTTGCCCAGCTGACTAATCAAAACACATAGTGACCAACCACAACACGCACTGACTCACCTAACCTATCAAAACACACACTGGCCCAGCTAACCAATTACAACACACACTAATCCAGCTAACCAATCACAACACACACTGGCCCAGCTAACCAATCACAGCACACTGGCCAAGCTAAGCAATCAGAACACACACTGGCCCACTTAACCAATCCGAACACACTGACTCAGCTAACCTATCACAACACACACTGGCCCAGCTAACCAATCACAACACACATTGGCCCAGCTAACCAATCACAACACACACTGACCAACCACATCACACACTGGCCCAGCTAACCAATCACAACTCAGACTGGCCCAGCTAACCAATCACAACACAAAATGACCAACCACAACACAGACTGACCCACCTAACCTATCACAACACACACTGGCTCAACTAACCAATCACAACACACACTGGTCCAGCTAACCAATCACAATACACACTGGCCCAGCTAACCAATCACAACACACACTGGCCCAGCTAACCAATCACAACACACACTGGCCTAGCTAACCAATCACAACAGACACTGACCCAGCTAACCAATCACAACACACCCTGACCCACCTAACCAATTACAGCACATACTGGCCCAGCGAACCAATCACAACACACCGACCCAGCTAACCAATCCCACACTAGACGAGCTAACCAATCACAGCACACATTGTCCCAGCTAACCAATCACAACACACACACACGCCCAGCTAACCAATCACAACACACACTAGCCCAACAAACCAGTCACACCACACACTGACCCAGCTAAGCAATCACACCACACACTGACCAACCACAACATACACTGACCCACCTAACCTATCACAACACACACTGGCCCAGCTAACTAATTACAACACACACTGGCCCAGCTAACCTATCACAACACACACTGGCCCAGCTAACAAATCACAGCACACACTGGCCCAGCTAACCTATCACAACACACACTGGCCCAGCTGACCAACCACAACACACACTGACCCACCTGACCAATCACAACACACACTGGCCCAGCTAACTAATTACAACACACACTGGCCCAGCTAACCAATCACAACACACACTGGCCCAGCTAACAAATCACAGCACACACTGGCCCAGCTAACCAATCACAACACACACTGGCCCAGCTGACCAACCACAACACACACCGACCCACCTAACCAATCACAACACACACTGGCCCAGCTAACCAATCACAACACACACTGGCCCAGCTAACCAATCACAGCAGACATTGGCCCAGCAAATCAATCAAAGCACACACTGCAGGAGACAAATTTTCCCACCCAAAAAGTAGCCTATTCTCTTATCTTAGTAAAATGTTTCTGGACCTAGTTAGTGTGAGGATCCTTTCTGTCTATGTGAGGTTCAGAGAGCTCTCAGAATTCATAAAAAATATCTTAATTTGTGATCCAAAAATGAACAGAGGTCATACAGGTTTAGAACGACACGAGGTTGGGTAATTGATGACAGAATTCTCATTTTTGGGTGAACTAACCATTTAAGCGCACACATACTCTAAAATCACATATGTGTGTACAAACAATTTATAAATGAGGCTCCATGTGTTTTGTGCTGCTCACACTATAAAACAATCACAGAATAAATAGCAAACCTGGGTCTGGGCCTCATTTCCTGCAGGTGAGCAGCTGTAACGGTTCTGAAATAAATATAACCACACCTTTTATACCTTCATAAAAAGAGCATGCAGTATCAAAATAATTTCACAAATAGTAATTCTACCATCATGTTGTTCTGCTGCAATGTTTGGCATTAGCAGTCCCAGGTGTATTTTACACCGGCTTCGATCGCGCCATCATGTGGCGAAAACAACAAACAGCACCTATCAATCTTTTGTAATGAACATTGTTATTTAGTTTGTAATATTTAGCTACTTAAAATATAGAAGAAACATTCATTAGAATACAGTTTTCATATTGAAGGGCTTGCTCCATTGTTTTGACACAACATTTGTTATTTGCCTTCGAGCTAACTTTAACGAGTAACCTTACTTTCACTTTCACTTGACAAGGTAAGTTTTCACACACTGCACAGACAATGCATTCTGAGGATGTTTTTATAGGGGTGGCCAGGAAGGGGCCAGCAACCAATCAGGGGTGGCACAGCAATCTACATAATCTCAATAGAAAAAAGTGTTTGACTTTAATGTAGAGGAGAGTTTTAGTGCCTAAAACACAAGTGAGTATAATTTCTAATTACTGTAACTGTAATTGAGATATTTGTGTATTAGATCAAATAATACTAAGTGAATTTGACAATATATTTTTTTTGTTTGTTTGTTTGTTTGTTTGTTTTTTTTTTTTTTTTTTTTTTGTATTAGCCTATTCCTCACCTCCAGGTATTTTACTAAAGTGGCTCACTATAGCTTTATTGCTCAATCAGCTTCTCGAAACTCCCAAATTATTGTTCTCCAACATTGCATACTCGAGGATGAGACATGCGGATAGTGATTCAAATATGTGAAAAACACCGGAAGTCAACAGTAGACATAAATGCCAGAATGTAAAAATGAGTGTTATTTTTTTTTTCTTTTCTTTTTTTTTTTTTTAGTAAAAGTGTACTGAGCTCACATTCATTTTTTTTTTTTTTTTTGCATTAAATTGCAAATAAAACTATACATATCTGCTTCTGCCTTATATTTTTCTCTTAAATTGCAGAATATATTAACAAGCATTTGAGAGACGTTCTTGTGTTCTAACCCTTGCCTATACATGCACAGTTTACTGTTGAAGAATGCACCGTGGGCAAAGTGGGAAAGTGTGGCTCCGCCCCCGTCTGAGAAACGGAACACCTGAGAATCTACGCACTGCACTCGGTCGGATCTCGGTGTTGGTCTGCGTCTGTCACCGCGGTGTGAATTTACCTTATAATGACAGAACACTTTGTATTTACACAGAGTCTGCATTCATTCAAAATGAAGGTCTTTATTTCGTGCATCATATTATGTGCATTATCCGTGCCTGGTAAGACATCTATTTATAACACTTTCTTTAATAGCAGCCTATAAAAATAAAGCAATGGCGATATGATACCGTTTCATGTGTGTAGGATTAACTCACTTAACACTGGACAGAAATGCATTCTTTTTAACTGTTTTAAATAGTTGCTGGTTTAGTTTTATATGTTGATATGTTTTGTGTGGAGATAAAAACTATGGTTGGTTTAATTTTTAATTTTTAAGTAAACAAATTAATATAGTTGTAATTAACAACACTCAAATATAGCTTATAGCAATCATGACTGAATACACACATATAAAAAGTAATATATGAATCAAGATGTGGTTTGTATAATCTGTGAGATCATCATCTGTGAGACTCATGAATGTTTGTGTAATGAGTGAATGTTTAAATCAGCGATGCTCTTATTATATTTTATTTTTCATGTGTCATGTACTGCATTTGAGACGGTTCTCTACTAACAGTCTGTTATTTCTTCTTCAGTTGCATCTGTTGGTCCAGATGTAGTGTCAGTGTCAGTGATGGAGGGTGATTCAGTCTGTCTATGCACTGGACTTAAATACCAGCAAGAAAGAATAAAATGGTATTTCATTGACACTCGCATCGCTCAAATCAATGGAGATCTCAATAAGACCTGTACAGATGTTCAGTGTAAAGATGGTGATGAGAGATTCAGAGACAGACTGAAGCTGGATCATCAGACTGGATCTCTGATCATCATGAACATCACAAACACTGACTCTGGTGTTTATAAACTAGAGATCAACAGCCGAAACACTGAAATAATATTCAATGTTACTGTTCTAGGTGAGTCATTTAGTGAATGTTGTGTTTAAATCTCTTCATTAGTAATTATTGCAGTGACATTCATGGCTCCTTTACCAGCACCTGTAAATGAATCCAGTTCAGTTTAAAACTATATAATTAGTCTTGACAGACAGGGTCTCATGTTGGTTTGCATTACAGCCGTTTCTGCTGAACTTGATAAAATGAAGGAAATGGGAGAATCTTTCAGTCTAGATCCTGGTGTAATAATAAACCCAGATAATATGCTGAAGTGGTATTTTAACATTCACATCACTGAAATCTCTGGAGATCAGAGTAAGATCTGTTCAGTTGATCAGTGTGATGAGAGATTCGGAGACAGACTGAAGCTGGATCATCAGAATGGATCTCTGACCATCTTAAACTCAAGGACCACAGACTCTGGACTTTATGAACTTCAGATCATGAGCAGAGGATTCACCATCATTAGGAGCTTCAATGTTACTGTCTCTGGTGAGTAATATTTAGTCAAACAGTGTGTTTTCTTTTACAGTATAGAAGACAGTTCAGTATTTTGCAGTTGCTTTTACCAACTATTACGGTAAAATGTAGATAATATTTATCACCTTCATGCAGTATAAGTAAATGAACAATGTTTACACATTCTCCATGATACTAAGGTAACACTTTTTATCTTTTTTTTTTTTTTTTTTTTTTGGTCACACTTTTATTTCCAGGAATTTGTAGCTCATATTACTGCATTTTTTGTATGCCTCAAGGAGGCTGATCAAGCCCTGCAGATAATGGAATATATATATATATATATATGTATTTTTTTTTTTTTTTTTTTTTTTTGGTTACAGCCATTTCCTCTGTACTTTCTACACACATAGCACATATTTCTAAAAATTCACTCTTGTTTGATATGTTCTGAATAAACCACAAAATGTAGCACAGGGATGTTCATGTTTGATATCTTACAAAATATAATATATTACATTTTACCATCTCATTCTGAAATAGGTTATTGTTAAATAATTGACCACCTCAGAAATGGGCTGTACTGTTGAAATGAGCGGGTCCAGTGACTAAAAGACATTAATACCACATAATAAAGGGCTAGATTCTGAATATAAACATAAATTGAGTGTGTAGAGTGACAGTATCTCCCTCCATCACGGACACATCATCTGTTTGATAATCCAGAGAAGAAACAAACTGCTAATCATATGCACTTCTGGGATAATGGAGCAAAATAATCTAAAACAGTAAAGTGCTGTGAAAGTGTGAGACATTAGCAGATTTCCAAAGAAGCATTTTAATGCATTCCATTCATGCAGATACGATTAAGAAAAGTATGACTGGTAAGTATGTCAGATTCAAACATGTTACAACCTATCGCAACAATCAACATCTCTGGAATGCATGTGGTCTTCACTATCAGTCATGTCAGGACCTCAGATTCAGGGCTTTATAAACAACAGATCAACATCAGACAACACTGCGTTCCAAAGATGTTCAGCGTTGCGATTGGTGAATAGATTTTGTTTTTTTACAGTGAGATTCTACAAGAAAAAAATAAATAAAAAATGAGATGGAAAGGATATTTATACCAGTGCTTTTGCATTCCAACACAAAAGGATGAACACAAAACACTAACACTTAATAAACACACACACACACAAACACAGAAAATGAAAGTGTTGTGTTCTGTTTTGACTTGCAAACCCACCAGATGGCACCATTTATCAGTTGAATCTATATCACAAGGTGTAAATATCAGTCAAAGCTATCAGCTGCTCTCCAGTAATAATGATGTCTGTATTTATCATTACAGGTTCAGGTCCGTCTTCAGGTCCTATAACAGGAGTACAGTGCATGTTACTTCTGTTCTCCTTCGTGTGGCTGCAGTTATTAGTGTGATTTCTACAGTATATAGGTGCACATACTACTCACAGAACAGATCACTACACACAAATGCTGACATACTGTAAAGACAATGAACACACAGGCCAAGCATGTAATGATACCTTGTACGAACAAATCACAATTTTTTATACAATGTGTAATCTAATGAATGGATATGTATAACATATCTTATAAGCTTATATGACTGATGTACCGGTTTCATTTGAGATTTGTCCTCTTTTTGACCAATGGCAAGCTCAGGCATGTGGTAGTATAGGAACAAATCGACTACACCTTCATATGCAGGGATCAATTTTTGCCAAAGAGTGCTTGGACTTTACTACATGCAGTAGTGGAGACACAACTGGCATCATTTTGGAGGAAAATCTGGTGACATGAATTATGCCTGGGACATTAGACATGACATGCACATGAAATCATAAGAAGAGCCATTTGGAAGAGAACACAAACTATGTTTGTATAATTGTAATGATAATAAATATATAATAACACTCGTTGGATTTGTGCTGGTCAGACAAAGTCTGAGCATTGAAACATGTATGCAGCTGTATTACTCAAACCCTGCACCTTTTTTATTATTGTCATTGCTTCGTCTCCTGCTTCTGTTCCTCTCTGGTCTTGCTCAGTCAACTTCTTGCCTGACATTGTTAAAACAATTTTAGGTACCAGACAAAATGCTAATTTTGTGTACCAGATAAGACTTGCTGTCAACAGGAATTGTGTATCAGACGACTTGTTGTTGTTGTTGTTTTTTTTACCAAACAAAACATACAGTATAAGGCTTCTGGAGTGGGACAAACATGTCTGTGATCGGCTACATTGCTCAACGCTACATAAACACATTGTAAATAGAGATCTTTGATGCTCTTCACAGAGCACTGACACAAACAAGGTAGCAGATTTACCTGGTACTCTCTGTATTACCTTATCTCTTTTGCACAATATTAATATTAATCATGTGCAAAAATGCATTCAAATGCATTCTACTCTCATTGCAGAATCTAAAGCAAAGCATGCTGTAAACTAATAGGCTAGTCTTGTGTAACTCATTCTTTTTGAGTTAATATAATCAGTTATTGAAAAGGTGTGGTAAATGCTGGACAATTAGCTAATTTAAAGGGGTCCCTGGAGGCTACATGAGCTTTTACAAGTTGTTTGAATTGAAATGTGTGTTGGGAGTGTGCATACACAACCACCCTAAAACATCACAAAAACAGGCCCTGCCCATGATAGTTTGATTGACAACAGTGTTTCAGCACAGACTGGACTGGTGTATTACCTTACACCCGCTGTGAGTGAGCTGTTATCAGTCCACCATTGTTTCATCGCTGGAGCAGATGTAGACAAGAATGACTCCTAAGTGATTGAGGTGTTTTGTTCTTGGATGTAAAACAAGCAATTTATTAGAAATTAGAAATCGAAAACCGAAACACCCCCCAAAAAAGAGCCCAACGAGTCTGATGAGTGTTTAGTCTCTTAGCAAAGGGGAATGTATTCGAGATTCCTGTGATCAGTCCAGACAACAAAAGGTTCACAAGACCCCTCCAGCCATTGACGCCACTCACCAAGAGCCAAGCGAATGGCTAGAAGTTCTCGGTTACTTATAATAATTACGCTCGGCCGGCAAGAGGCGTTGAGGGAAGAATGCATATGTATGAACCTTTTCATCGAGCAGTGAACGTTGCGAAAGCACCTCACCAACGGCCACGTCAGAGGCATCCACCTCCACAGTAGTATCTCTGGGGTCCGGTGTGATAAGAATGGATGCAGAGGTGAATAATCTCTTAAGGTAATTGAATGCCCCTTGGGCAGACTCTGGCCAGACAAAACCGGACTTAGTAGAGGTGAGAGCAGTCTGGGGCGGCAACCTGACTGAAATTAGAGATGAATCATCTATAAAAATTTGCGACCCCCAAAAAAATGTTGGAGTGCGGTACGAGGCTCAGGGACCGGCCATTCAATGACTGCACAAACCATAGCTGGATCCATACTGATTCCTTCAGCAGAAAAAACTGAGCTCCAAAAAACGTGACTGATCTGATTTGAAACGTGCACTTCTCAGCCTTTACAAAGAGGAGATTCTCTAAGAGGCGTTGCAACACTCTTTGAACATTCTGAACGTGCACGTCAAGAGATGGGGGAAAAATTAGAATGGCATCCAGATACACAAAAACCAAAATATGTCCCTCAAAATGAGGGCTTGAAACATGGCCGGGGCGTTAACCAGTCCGAACGGTAAAACCCGATATTCAAAGTGCCATAAGGGCGTATTGAACGCAGTCTTCCATTCGTTGCCCTCTTTAATGCACACAAGGTGATAAGCGTTACGAAGATCTAACTACGTGAAACCTTGGCTCCCTGCTAAATCTTGAATGCTGACGATATAAGTGGTATGGAATACCGGTTCTTAACAGTTATGTCGTTCAACCCACGATAATCTATGCAGGAGTGCAAGGAACCATCCTTCTTTTTGATGAAGAAGAAACCCGCGCCAGCTGGAAAAGAGGACAGGACAATGGTGTCTGCAGCGAGGGACTTCTCAAGCATCTAATGAGTATAATCGCCTGCGGGGGTGGGGGGGGGGTTACCAGGAAGAAGCTACAGTCAATGAGGAGGGAGAGAAGCCACCAGGGAACGACTGAACAAAGCCTGCAAATTGTGGTACTCCTCTGGAAACCCTGACAAGTCACCAGGCTCCTCCTAAAACACAGATAGAGAAGAGACAACAGTGACAGCAGAGACCAGACACTTAACATGACATAATAAATTCCAAGACAAAATGGTCCCTCGACCCAATTAATCGGAGGATTATGCTGCACAAGCCAGGGATGGCCTAAAACAACTGGAGAGTGAAAAACTAGAAGAGAAATTGTCTCTAGATGATTGCCCAAGATGGTGAGACTCACCAGAATGGTGGCTCAATGAACTCTTGACAGAACACTGCCATCTAGAGCCATAATAGTGGAGGAGCACTTGAGTTCAATTAATGGAATGTTCCTCTCCAGCGCCCAAGTCTCTTCAATAAAAATTTCTTTCAGCACCATAGTCAATGAGAGCTGTACAGGAAACAGATGAACCAGGCCAGCTAAGTACCATTGGGAACATCCAGAGGGGGAGAAGGATGTGGAGCTCGCCAGTATTCCCCGACCTACTGGAGAGCACTGTCTTTTAGAAGGGCAAATGGCGACGAGGAATGACCACAGTACATACAGAGCTACAGGATGCATACAGGATGTGCCGCGTTCTGCAGGAGAGATCAGTATCCTGCTCACCTGCATAGACTCAGGAAATGGAGCAGCTTCATCCATAAACATTGATCAAATACCTTGGCCTTCTCCTCCTTGAAGAGCTCAAACCTCTCAGCACACAGCGCCAGACTCCCAGACAGCCTCGTGTCTCATGTCTGCCCAATGAAGCTCTCTGCATCTCCACAGCAGAATCAATAGGCATCTCCTTCGCTGGGTCCATGGTGGCCAGATGATTCTGACTGAGTACAGCTGGCAGAACAGAAATGGTCCATAAAGGGAGAATGAATGCAATGCTTGTCAGAGGGATTACGGTGAGCAGATCCACACCAGCAGACTCAGCACTGTAGATGGCGGGTAACCAGGTGAGCTCTGGCAGCAAGAGGGATGGACACAGAACAGGTAAGGCAAGCACCGATTATACAGCACAAATGAGACAAAGACTGAGACAAAACTGACTATCAGTATGGAGAGGATAGCTTGGAATGAGATGCTGAGTAACACATTAGTTTATATAATAATCTGGCAGAAAGCAGAGGGAACGGCCAAGGGAAATAGCAGTGAGAATTAGAATAGAGAAGGAACAGGTGTGTAGATAATCAGCTCGAGCGCTGATTGCAATAGCGAACAGCTGAGCTAAAGTGGCAGTAATGACAGGAGAGAGAGAGAGAGGAGGGGAGAAACTCAAACCCGACTCATGACAACATAATTTACTCCTGACATCTGAGCCACTGAAGACGCAGTGGATTGAGTTTGTTTTTGAAAAGAATGTGCCCCCAATCTACATAAATGTGTCTATGTTTATTCATGATCCAGCTTCACCTAAGAAGTGAGTATAAGGTTTTTTAATGAATCTTTACAAGTCGCCTTTCCTAATAACGTACTGATTAGCAAGTTTCATGATGAATGTGACTGAAGTAAACAGTCCCTCAGAGAGCAGCTCAGAAGAGAGGGGTCAGCAGAACAGGTTTATTCTATATTTAAACCTACAAGCAAGCGTATATATTTTTTGAGATAGCAGTAACTGTAAGGGAGTATTTTTAATGGGTGGTTGACACTTGATCTGACCATCCATAATGGCGAATCTGCTATTTTGTCCGACAATCCAGAGAGGAGAGTAGATTGATGTCAGTGGACTTGAATTTGAAAAAAAAAAAATGGAATGGGGGTCCAGGTCCGTGTGCCAGTGGGGGACCTGGGGACTGAGGCAGAGTCGGCGGGATGGGGACCCAGGGCAGAACCAGGATCGCGAGCAGTCACTGCTTCCTCTGGGAAATCGTGAGCAGACACCACCACCTCTGGAGCTTTCTGAGCGGCCACCGCTGCCTTGGTGGAATCGTGATCAGGTACCACCACCTCTGGAGCTTTCTGAGCGGCCACCGCTGCCTTGGTGGAATCGTGAGTGGCCACCACAACCTTTGGAGGAATCGTGATCAGACACCACCACCTCTGGAGCTTTCTGAGCAGCCACTGCCACCTCGATGGAATCATGAGCAGACACCGAAGCCTCTGTGGCTTTCTGAGTGGACACCGCCCCCTCGGTGGAATCGTGATCAGACAAGGCCACCTCTGGAGATTTCTGAGCGGCCACCACCACCTCAGTGGAATCTCGAGTGGACACCGCAGCCTCTGTGGCTTTCTGAGCGGACACCGCCCCCTCGAGGGAATCCACGGACCCATGTTTGCTGGCTGAATTCTGTCATGACACAGCGAAGAGGGCACCGTGGAAAAAACAGGGTCTGGGTCCAAATGCAGGAAAGCACTTTTAATAAACTGAAATAAAAAAGTCAACAAGGCAAAACAATACAGGATCAAACTCGAAAACTGGTAAACCACGTCACATACAACTAGAAATACAAATCACAGTTCACAAGTAACAATTAATTCAGTCAGGTAGAGTGGTGTGTGAGACAAGAATATATAGTCCGTGACAATGGACAATAGCTGCTTGAGTGTGTGACCAGGTGTGTTGAATTTGGGGTAAATGAGTCCGGGAGAATGGGAAATTTCTGCCTCTGGTGGAGACAGAGAGAAACACTGGGTCCGGGCTCATAAAAAAATGAGTTTATTATTATTATTATTATTATTTTTTTTTATTTTTATTTTTTTTATTATTATTATTATTATTATTTTTGTTTTGTTTTTTGATTTATTATTTTGTAGCTTTTTCTGTATTGTTTTATTTTCGGATTGATGGTTAATAAAGTTGAATATTTGTAGTCAGTTATTTCAATGTGTTTCTATTGGTCAGTGACTTAGTCTGAGAGTGTGCCCAGGTTAGTTTCCCAGCGTAGGTTAGGGGCAGCTGTGGCCTAATGGTAAGAGAGTTGGATTAGCTATCTGAAAATTTCAGGTTCGAGTCTTGGTGCTGGCAGGAGTTGTAGGTGAGGGGGAGCGAATGAACAGTGCCCTCTTCCACCCTCAATACCCATGGCTGATGTGCTCCAGATGTGTGTTCACTTCTAACTGCTGTGTGTGCACTTGGATGTGTTAAATGCAGAGCATCAATAACGTGTATGGGTTACTCTACTTGGCAAATGTCACGACTTTCACAGTGACTGAGTTTGTGAATGCATAGCTGATAAAATAAGATATCAGTATGACATTTTTATGTAATCTAAATTTAACTGAGTTTATTATTTTATTCGAACAGGCAATGGGAGGTAGCACAGAATTCAATATCATCACTCCAAGCAGTTCCTCTGTGAGAACATCCATTTATAGCACACTCTATCAGATAAAACTAGCCTTATGATTTTAATAGTTTTCTGCTTGAGGCAATAGAGAGTGATGATTTGCTTGTACTGTATTACATTTGCCAAAAATATACATTGTATTATGAGTGTAAAGAAAGAGAGCGAGAGCAAAAGACAGAAAGAATGAAAGATTGAAAACAAACAAACAAACAAAAAACGAGCGAGAGAGAGACAGCAGTATTTCATAGACAATGAGCAGGTGAAGGGTGGGATCTATATTTAATAATGAACGCTAGATACATTTCCAGATGATGAGAACACAGAACGTTTATTTAAGTTTCTGGATGCTGTTTGCACATCATTAAATTACACTAATACAGAGCAACATCACTTTAACCAGTTATATTAACAATATGTGCATATGGGTTTAAAAAACAAATATAGACATCCAGAGAATATTTGAAGAAATCCAAAGTTGTGATGCACAGACTTGCATGACCTCTATCATTTCCGCTAGATACAGAAGGCTACTTTTATCAACATTTTTTGGGGATATTTTCATATACCGGCCCCTCCTTTGATTTCTGCAAAGGAAACACAAACTCAGTCAGGAATCTGCTGATGTGACAGCAATTAAGAACTACTATTACTGAACAGAGGAACAAAAGGAAATTATATCAGTCTCATTCATCACATGACTTTTTAAGCAGTTAAATCAACAAAAAGGTAAATTTTATCTCTGAAGGTTGGTCATGGCAACCACTGCACTGTTTACACAAAAGCAACACCAAAGATATTTGTTCTTGCAGCACGTCTACAAATCAACCAATGGCTGCTAAAGCTGCATTTCCCCTCACATAATCATGAACCACAGAGCAGCTGCAGCTCAAGACCAGACAGGTCACATGGTGAACAGAGCTTTGTGTCATACTTTCTGACAAACTAATTGTATAAAGCTCTGGTTTGGATATTTTAGAATAACAATAATTTTTTTTCATTCATGAAGTCTGTGGCAGCCCATAGAACAGCTTGTGGGGAAGGTTATGAAATTTGGCACACAGATAGAGGGCAGTCTCAACATTAACCACAGAAAATTTAAAGTGGGTATAACTGCAGACCGGAGATCTCCAAAATGGGGCGTGAACTCCTAAAGTGGGCAGAACCACCAAAATGGAGTGGGGTCTCCTTTCGCAAAGACATTCAGTCAATTTCACTGGTTAAGGTAAGGTGCGGGGTTGGTTTGGGGGTTAGCATTTTGGATTCAGACCAAACCTGGTGTGTGTTATCAAGTAGGGGTGGGCGGATCAATCTAAATATCGATAGTATCGATGCTAACACTGGTATTGGTATCGGATCGATACAATTGTAAATGAATCGATATTTTAATTTAAATATCTCTCATCTACGTTCATTATACTTTGCTCGTGTCTTCTACCTCTACAATCCTGAACAAACGCTGTTTTCACATCCTGGCCCACTTTGCTACTCCTCCCCTCTTGCTGCTCTGTTGTGATTCGTTGTTGTGTCGTCACGTGACTCACTGACACAACGCGCCGAGGAGCAGCGAACAGAGCGAGCAAAGCTGAAAGCACATTGAAGTCCAGAAGGGGGGCTCAGGGAATGTAACAGGTATATTTGTTCTTTGTTTGTTCTTCAGTAATAATTGTGTGCACTTTATTTCATTTGCTTTTAAAACCAGAAAAAAAGGGAGAATTTTAAGTAAAAAGTATCGTATTGGTATCGGTATCGGCAAAAACTGACCCTATTTGTATTTGGTATCGGATCGATACCAAATTTTGCGGTATCGCCCACCACTATTATCAAGCATGGCCTGACAGTACATGAGCAGTTTCATCACAGTGCCAGCTACTGTTAAATAAAAAAAAAAAGATATTTTATGTTATTACTTTTTTTCGTGTTGTTGGATTAAACAATGCTGATTCAGTTCTTTCTTCCTCTTGTGTCCGGACTGCATTAACTATAATGAACATGTGTTAAAACAAAGGTTACAATATTATATACAAATTTCAGTCTTAAAAAATATAAATATTTGTATAGATTATTTGCATGTTCTGCTGACCTGTTTTTCTACATTTCCTGCGGAGGCAGCACATCATGACTGTAGCTAAAATCAACAGAGATCCAGCAGCAGCAGAAATCAGCGATGTGTAAAATAAAGGCACACCCTGATCTGTAATGAGTGAAATGAGCCATTAGAGTGATTGAATCTATTTGCCCGACCAGATAAAATATGAAACAACAGCACTGTATAACTTGATAGATCAGCTTAATTACCAATAAAATTAACACTAGCATACCTGAACATGGCTGACAGACCTGGGTGATGTTGAGATGTGTGGTCTGGTTTGTGATGGGATTGTTGATCACACAGCTGTAGCTGTTTTTCTCCTGATATTCCACCTCCAGAGGTAGAGAGAGACTGATGCTGAGATCAGACACACTGATGCTGGACAATAAACTGTTTCCTTTGTACCAGGAGAGAGTCACATGACCCACATTCACCACTGAACACAACAATGAACAATTCTTCTGCGATGGAGATGATGATGATGATGATGATGATGATGATGATGATGATGATGATGATGATGATGATGAACAGTCTCTGGAAATGTCAGGAGTGGGCGGAGGAGCTGGGAAACAAGGTAACGAACAGAAATATGAATAAATGTAAACAACAGTGTTATATTCAGTTTAGTGTGTTGACGGTCGGTGAGAGCATGTCATCTAAAACTGTAAAATGATTAAACATTTCAATATGTAGTTAAAGGAATATTCATACTTCTGTAGACATTAAGCTCAGTGTTTGTGTTAATCAATTTAAAACCACCAACACAGTTGAATAAGCTAAGCCCCAAATATCCCTTTAATAAAACAAGAACTTGATCGCTTGAACAAATGATTTCTACTCACCATAAACTGAAACGCTGAATGTTTTTGATGACAGTTTATCTCCACTTATCTTTACTTCATAGTCTCCAGCGTGTTGAGTTGTGATGTCTGTGATGGTCAGAGATCCAGTCTGTCTGTCCAGCTTCAGTCTGTCTCTGAATCTCTCATCAGGACCATTATATGTGTAGAAGATTGCATGATCTCTGTTGATTTCAGCTATCAGAGTGTGTTCAGCTACAACATTCCACATTATGTCATCGTCTTCATGTATTTCAGTAAGATCAGTGTTTAGAGTGACAGTATCTCCCTCCATCACTGACACTGTCTCACTAAACACACCTGAAGAACATGTTTAATCACAGATTAAGGCTCCAGATGGTTTATAAAGCGTGAAATCAGATGTTGTCTGTATAAGAATACGATCAGAGACGCCAAAGATATATGTGATACATATATACATGAACAGACAATGTGAACCAGTCATTTTGGTCTTTAGAGTAATATAAATATGTGCATTTGCAGGACAAGTCACTTAGTCAATTGACATTTTCAATAGTCTCATATTTTTGTATTTGTCTCATTAAAACAGACTCACTGAAAACAGCAGCAGAGGCGTTATTACTGTAAAACAGCAAGAAACTAGGCCATAAAAATGTGTTTGCAACTTACCAATCAGATGCCAACTACACAAACAGAACAAACTAAGTGTCTGAAGCATTGCCTTCAGTTGTTCAGTGAAAACTGATGTAATAATTTTGACTATCTGCTGATAAAAATCAATCAGATGTGAATCCTCCCTCGACAGAGTTTGGCCCTCCTAGTTCACACACACATGCACACTGTGAATGTGTTTTGATTATAAATATAATATATAAATGTTCTTCTGGCTCTTACTAAGGCTTTAACTGTATTTGATAGTAGTAAAATTAAAAACATTTTGATATGATTTCAGTGAATGCCAGTTTTCTGACTGTGTTAGATACATTAAAGTAGATAGTGTAACTAGCTACATTGTGTTACACAACTTGACTTTAGGATGTTTTAAGTCTTATGGATATTAAAATGTTTTATGATCATTCAGTTGTTGCAAATGACGAAGATCTTCTGATATTATCTCAGGTCTTAACTGAGGTATGGCACGAGCAGCTCAACATCTGAGTCAAACTGAAAGCTGCTGCGGTCGGTTTTCATCAGAAATCTGATTTGATCTGTTACAGTAGGTGGACAAATATATTGTGCTTCAGCGACTGTTTTGTTTCATCTGTGTTTATTTTGTTGGTGAAGGGCTTCTTCCTGTGCTGCGGTTATGAACCTCACAGACACAGTCTGACTTCCCTCTTACACAGAATAGATTTATAATCAAATTAAATGAATCGATGAAAACCTGTCTGAACTGGGTTCTTACTAATCATTCAATACTTTCATTTACCTAAAGGTTACAAGTGAAAACTGTATAGTTTAATGTGTGCACATATTGTCTTAAGCATTCCAACACTGACTTAATTGATAAAATTGCCGAAATCGTTGCTATAAATGTCAATAAGAAGAAACAAAATGATAGTGATGGTACAATCATGCCATGATGTGGTGAAAACGTTTTTCTGTTTTTATTATTATTATTATTTTTTTTTAGTTTGTCACATTTTATTTTAATTGAAATAAATAAATGCATTCAAATAATTAATAGGCTACAGAAATGTCAATGAAGCATCAATTGCAGAAAAGAAAACAAGAATAAAGTTTTCTTGACTGAGATCTTATTATTCAAAAGGTTAGTGTATTTTATTTTCTGTTCCCATATGTTACATAAAAAAACTTTTGACAAAATACGTTACATTGAAGGACTCTGCCTCATTTGCGTTGTATTTATTTTCTGACAACTTTCGTTAGCCTTAGGCTACTTTCACTTGACAAGTGACGTCACACATCCCACGCTACACAGACACGTTCGTCGGGTTTTTTTTTTTTTTTTTTTTTTTTTTTTTTTATTATGTTACCGGGACAGAATTTACTTTCTTCACTCAGGGTGGACTGCCAGTGAGGTGTGACTTAATAAAAAATACTTTTTATTTCCACAGAATCTGCATTAATTCAAAATGAAGGTCTTTATTTTGTGCATCATATTGTGTACATTCTTCGTGCCAGGTAAGACATATGCTTTATAGTAGCATATATAAAAAAAAAAGAAAGAAAGAAAAAGTGATGTTATGCCGTTTGATTTTTGTATCAGATTTAGTCACTGTACACTAGACAGACATGCGATATTTTTTTCTGTTTTAATTAGCTACGAGTGCATGATTATATATTGTTATATTTTTAGACACATATATGTATCATATAAAACTAGTGGCGTTTTAAGATGAATGTTTGTGGAAACATGCATGTATTATATTTTTGAGACATATTTCTTCTTACAATCTGTTATTTCTTCTTCAGTTGCATCTGTTGGTCCAGATGTAGTGTCAGTGTTAGTGATGGAGGGAGATGCAGTCACTCTAGACACTGGACTTAACACATCCAAACAAGAAAGAATGAGATGGTATTTTCATGTCGATCGTATAGCTGAAATCACTGGAGATCAGAGTAAGATCTGTACAGATGTTCAGTGTGATGAGAGATTCAGAGACAGACTGAAGCTGGATCATCAGACTGGATCTCTGACCATCATGAACACCACACTCACAGACTCTGGACTTTATAAACTACTAATCAACAGTCATAACAGTGAAATAATCTTTGGTGTTTCTGTCAGTGGTAAGTCATTAAATTAATGAATAAAATTCAGAGTTATTTGTGTTTTAATAACATAATATATATTTATTGTGGTGATATTCAGTATCCAGTATTCAGGTCTGAGTCATTAAACTGTTCAGTTTGATTTGAAAAGAAATCATATCCTTTGGTAAGCTGTTAGTTTTGACAGATGTTGGTTTGTATTTCAGCCATTCCTGCTACTCTGCTAGACAAAATGAAGAAAAACGAGAGAGAATCTGTCAGTTTAGATCCTGGTGTAATAAACCACCCAAATGATATGATGATGTGGTATTTTAACGACTCTCACATCGCTGAAATCACTGGAGATCGGAGTAAGATCTGTACAGATGATCAGTGTAAAGAGAGATTCAGAGACAGACTGAAATTTGTGCATGGATCTTTGACCATCACAAACTGTATAACCACAGACTCTGGACTTTATAAACTACAGATCAACAACGGCAGATTCAGCATCATTAGGAGCTTCAGTGTTACTGTCACTGGTGAGTGATATTTAGTAAAATTTATATTGCAGATTAAGAATATATATATATATATTTCCATTAATACACATGAAAAGTAAATGACCAATATTAACTCTTGTACTCCTTCTCTTACTGAGGAAACAAGTTTATATTATTATTATTTTATTTTTGGTATGCCTCAAACTGGCTGATCAAGCCCAGCAGCTAATGGGTGTGAAAGTTACACACATTTTTGGCAAAGGGCACTTCCACCCTTTTCCTCTGTATTTTAGTCATGCAGCAACGATTTAAAAAATGTAATTGTAAATGTCATTTAATTGCCATTAAATACTCACCCTCATGTCCTTCCAAACCTGTAACACCTTTGTTCATCTTAGAACACAAATTCATATATTTTTGATGGAATCTGATCTTTATTCACGGTTTGACATGCAAAATGACGCACCTGCAAAAAAACTGCCAATGCCTCCCAACGACCAGGTGCTCTGTCTCCAGCCGATGTAAGGAATTCCCTATCCAGGACTAACCCACGCAAGGCTGCAGGTCCTGACAACATACCTGGCCTTGTACTGAGAGACTGTGCTGCACAGCCGACAGATGTCCTAACAGATATCTTCACCTCACTGAGCCACAACAATCATACCGTTACCGAAGAAATCGCCTGTGTCCTATCTAATCAACTACCGTCCCATAGCCCTGATTCCAATCTTGATGAAGTGCATTGAGAGGTTAGTCATGCATAACGTCAAAACCAGACTCCCCAACACACTCAATCTGATCCAGTTTGCATACAGTCCAAACCGCTTTACGATGCAATTTCCTCCACCCTCCACCTGGCTCTTACCCATCAGCATTCAACACAATAATCCCACAACAGCTCATTAATGAACTTAACTTGTTAGGCCTAAATACCTTCCTCTGTACTTGGATCCTGGACTTTCTAGTTAGAAGACCTCAGTCAGTCTGTGTTGGCCACAACACCTCGAGCACTACCACACTGAGCACAGGTGCCCCACAAGGCTGTGTGCTCAGCCCGCTGCTCTTCACGCTGCTGACCCACATCATCAAGTTTGCGGATGACACAACTGTGGTAGGTCTCATCAGCAACAGATAAAAGGAAGTGGCACAGCTGGTTGAATGGTGTGGCACTAACAACAGGTGTAATGTGAATAAGACAAAGAAGGTTGTGATGGACTACGGAAGAAACTCTGTTGACAACCCCCCACTGACCATCGACAATCCGACTGTGGAGAAACTCAGCAGCACTAAATACCTGGGGGTGCACATCACAGAGGATCTCTCCTGGACCACCAAAACCATGTCACTCTCCAATGAGGCACAACAGCACCTACACTTTCCCCGCCAGCTGAAAAGAGCAAGTCTCCCCCACCCATCCTCACTACATTCTACAGGGGAACCATTGAGAGCATGCTGACCAGCTGCATTACTGTCTGGTATGGGCACTGTAGTGCAGCAAACCAAAAGACCCTCCAGCGGACAATGAACACAGCTGCAAAGATAATCCCTCTCCCCTCCATTCTAGACATTTTCTTCACACAACGCTCGAGCAAAGCCAACAGTATTGTGAAGGACCTTACCCATCCCTCCCACAGTCTCTTCCAGCTCCTACCATCAACAAGATGGTACCGGAGGATCAGCTTTCCCCCCATAATCACTGCATGTCCACAAATGTAGTGGAATAACAATAAAGGTCAACTTGAGCTGCATCACACGGACACGCTGTTTACGTTCAGATCAAATCACAACAACATAGGAAACAGATCCGGCGTAACACAGCTGTCACAGAACAGCATACGCTGTTTACATCCAGTGGATCATCCAGTGATGAGGAGGAGACAAATTGTTGAATAAACTTTTTTTTTTTCGCACAAAAAGTATTCTTGTTTATTTGTATAACTGCAGTTGAACCACTGATGTTACATGGATTATTTTACAGATCTCCTTGCTATGTTTCTGGACTTGGGGATATTCCAGTTGAGTTGCTGTCTATGGGCGAGTCAGACAGCGCTCAGATTCAATCAAAAATATCTTAATTTGTGTTCCAATGATGAACGAAGGTCTTACGAGTTTGAAACGACATGTATTTAATGACAAAATATGAATTATTGGGTGAACTATCCCCTTAAATATAAAAGCGAGGTGATCACTGATTAGTGACAAATCAGCTGAGCAAAATGGCAAATCAAACAAAACTGAGTGCAACTGTGACAATTTTTACGGCTGTACTCAAAATAATCGCTTTTAATGAGCTGTTCGTTTCTTTTTCAGATGCATTTGGTCTGTCAGTGATGGAGGGAGATTCAGTCGCTCTACACACTAGTGTTAAAATGACCCAACAAGACAGAATTAGATGGTATTTTAATAGCATTCACATAGCAGAAATAATTTATAACCAAAGTAATATCTGTATAGATGTTGAGTGTAAAGAGATATTCAGAGAAAGACTGAAGCTGGACAGTCACACGGCTGATCTCACCATCACAAACATCAGAACCACAGACTCTGGAGAATATAAACTACTGATGATCAGCCGCAACAGTGAGAGGATCTTCAATGTTACTGTCAGTGGTGAGTCATTTTGTTTTAAACTCAACATTATATGCTGTGTTTATTGTAGAAGTGGCACTCAGGCTGACAAATCGTAATTGTTGAGAATTATGCATTATATTTTTCCAAACAAAACGATTGACCAATCACAAAACACTGGTCCTGCCGTCCAATCAGAGCACACTGCGTTTTTCAAAGCATGAAAAATAAGCTTTTGAACATTTAGGGATTAAAACCTATACTTCTAGACCCTAAATACACTATCAAGACTTTGAAAAAGGGCATAATGGGTCCTTCATAAAATAACATTAGTCAACAAGGTTTACTACACATGCAAAAAAAAAATTAAAAAAAAAGTTTCTGAATTAATCGATTTCTTATTTATGTATCAGTAAATGAAAACAGTGACGTTGCACTGTGTCAGTCATTGAAATGGAATGATAATTTAGCAGATGTACTTGCTGTACCTGCTGTCATTCTAGAATGCATCTGCCATAGGAAAGCATCTCAAATAGCTCAAGTATTTGATTAAGGTGTGCCTTAGTTTCTTTCTTCAAGAACTCTTAGATACAGACTTTGTAGTTTTTAACCAGAGCATTTGTGAGTCAGTGAATGTACAATGAACAAAACTCTTATGCACAGATTTAAACGGCACCATTTATCGATATCATACAACTTTTTAATGAAATTATTGGCGGAGTTGATTTTCATTTGATCTCTAGTAATAATGGCTTTCTGTCTTCTCTAGGTTCAGACTCATCTTCAGGTGCTGCAAGAGCAAGTGCTTCTGTTAAATTGGCAGTATTTTTGATTTTATTGTTGTCCTGCTGATCATGGCTGCAGCAGCTGGTTGTGTGCTTAACTTATTACATATAAATGATTGTACAAAATGTACAAATAATATATATTGATCAAAAAGAACTTAAAGGGGTCATATGATGCTGCTAAAAAGAACATTATTTTGTGTATCTGGTGTAATGAAATGGGTTTATTGTATTTCTCTGTTGTTGTAGTTGTGTTCATGTTTGATTTGTAAAGTGCTTTAAGGTCTGGAAAAGTGCTGTATAAATTAATAAAAAAAAAAAAAATGTATTTAAATAAAAAATGTTAAATTAAACTTATTATGTATTCCTTGATGAAAGATGACATATGCCAAAAGCTTTTTTTAGCAAATACTTAGTAAATGTTCAGTCTCCTCCACTGACTAGTTCATAAGACATAGAATATATAATGTGTGATTGTATGAAATAAAGTTCACGAAAACATGCATCACGACACTTTAGATGTGTGCTTGGTATTTTCTTTTTATCTGATTAAAAAACTAATTATGAGATTATAGTTTTTTACCTGGATTTTTCATTCCGATTGATAAATGTGTTAACATGAATGCTTTACAATCCGATCGAGCCATCACTCCAGTTACTTTTGACATATCAACATTTAGTTTACAGTCATTTATAAACTGGCTGTGAACATAAATGTTTCATTAGCCAATAAAATATTTTTGAATGCTATTTTCTTACAGTGGAGAAAAACAAAATCCTTGTTTCACTTGATTCATTTTGTCATGGTTTTAGAGTTTGTAATCAGATATGTCTAAGCTAAGCTGAAAACGAATCATTTAAAAACATCTTCAACCACATGCTAGTCACCAGAGGCTGCTTGACAGGCTTTTTAGCATGCACACATAATTGTTTAACTGCCAAGACTTAAAGCACATACAGATAATGCAACTTTTGTAATGCAAATAAGTGTGGTGTCCCATGAGTTCAACTCTGCCAGTGAGTTACATTTACTGACCTTTACTCTCTTCACTTAAATCAATGAAGATCTTAGTTTTATCTGTGCACATGAACCGTGTACATGTTGATGGCAGATCAGAGACACATTGAAGCTGGATCTCTGACCATCACAATCATCTTATGATCAGCAGCAGCAGATTCAGCATCAAAAGGATCTTCAGTGTTACTGTCAATGGTGAGTATCATTTAATCATTCAGATCACGTCCCTTATTTGAGCAGTTTAAGAAAACAGTTAACTTTTTTATTATTATTATTATTGACTCAATGTTTTCAGTTTCACACTGTAGGCTATGTGAAGTTAATATTATCTTTATCCCCTACAATTGCATGTCAGTGTGACACTTTAGAATTATGTGTCAGTGAAGCAGCGATCTCGTGCCGTTTAAAAATTAATGTCATTTATGTGAAAAGTGTGCTGTTGTTTCCAGTGTTTCCAGTGTTCCATGCTGTTTCAAACCCAGCAGATGGCGCCATTTATCAGTTGAATCTATATCTATCAGCTGCTATCCAGTAATAATAATTTCTGTATTTATAATTACAGTTTCAGTTCGGTTTTCAGATCCTATAGCAGGAAAACTTTTCGACATCTTTGATCATTGCGCCTCATAGCTTAAAATCATGATTTCTTCTTGTCCAAATTAGTCAGTGCATTTTTTTTCCATCATGTACCTAAATCTCTAACATTATGAAAAAATAAATAAATAAATCTTATAAAAAATGTGTTTCTGTAAATCTTGCATCAACTCTGTTACTGCACAATACTTTGCCTTTAAATTAATGGAATTATCTCCCACAACTATGTAATATACAGGAAATGATGTCACTTTCCCTCACTGTTAAAATCTGAAGCACTGAAAAGTATATTGCTGAGTCCCAATTCGCATACTATCCGTCCTAAATAGTATGCAAAACTAGAATTAGTACGTCCCAAATCGTAGTATGTTGAAAAGAGTATTCCAAAGATACCCGGATGGTCTACTCCCTGACAGCAAGCAGTTTCGGTCCAGATTCGGCCCACATCTGGCCCGCATGGATTTCATGCGGGCCAGATGTGGGCCGGATCTGGGCCGACACTATGTTGCTGTCTGGGCTATTTCCGGTTAGAATTCGAAGTGCAGATCAATGCACACTCTAAGTGCTAATATTGCCCACAACCCATTGCGTGCGGGAGGGAGGAGCTTTGCGATGGCTTTGCGGTGATGTAAACATGGCAGCCGGATGCAGCAGCAGAGATGCGCCCTCAGCTTTTAAGTGTAAGAATTCAAATGTTTAACCCTGATTAAAGTTATATTTTATTTCGTTACACACATTGCACATGAACGTCAGAACCAGCCGCCTCACAAACGACCTGCGTTTGGTTCTACGACGAGGCCGCCCTGCTCCTTCACTCCTCAACTTGGTAGAAGAACACATTGTAAAATGTATTGTGAAAAAAAACGATAAGAAAAAAAGATGGGAATAGTAAATAAAATTTTAATGGACATAAAGAATGAATGAAATGTTAACAGTTGTGGTGTGTGTAACTAGGCAACCACGTTGTCATTCACGTTGCATGACGTCATCGAAGTATGTCCCAGAACGTGCATACTCTTTTGCTACACACTCAAAAGTATGTACTTTTTCCTCAAAAAAAAAGTACATACTTTTAGGTCGTAGTATAAGTAGGCGAATTGGGACTCAGCGTATGTGCTCTCAGTAAGAAAATATTTTAATCTAAATTTAACTTAATTTGTTAATTTGTTACCACAATATCAAGAGGATAACACTTTGTTTCATCTTTCACACTTTGTCATGATTTCAGTAATACCATGTGCTCTTAGCATTTATGCTAGCAAGTGGAGTTTTTTAGCAAAGTAATAAAGAAAATTGTCAATTATTTACCATCATACTCTGTTACAAAGGTAAAGTAACAATGCTGACAATGTGGCAACAGAATTAACAGTCCATCGGACAATCCTATCAATTCTGTTACTTTACCATTCTGTGGCTTAAAGGGTCAACTCCGTTTATGAACTGTTTTCAGCTATAAAAAAAAAAAAAAATTGGTCCAAGTGGATGGCTCCGTGAAGACCTAGGTTTTTTTTTTTTCTCTCTAAGGTAGGCATAGGGGAAATATTATCAGTTTCAAGTCATGTTTTCGCTATTTCACAGTAAAGCTACTTGCCTGTGGCATCTAGATGTCGAACTGCCAGCTTTACACATAATGGAAAAAAAGCTCTTAATTCGCATAGTGGTGACAAAGATAGACTCCCACAAACTGCAAACTCTCAACCACAACTTTCTGTTCAAGCTGATGGTGTATATGTTTTTAGGAAATACTTAGTCAAGTTTCCAGTGCTGCAGAAATGATGTGTTTTTGTAGACCAACCAGAGGTGGGTAGAGTTTCCAAAAACTGTAATGAAGTAAAAGTAAAAGTAATTATAGACAGTAGCGTGCTATGGGGTTTCAGTCAGGGCCTTCAGTAAGCAGCTGTAAACTACATACCCTTACACATCTATCTTACACATCTCTGTAACAGCTGATATGTCATATGCATATAATTTGCATATTATGCTGCACACAGGATCTCAACATCAATGACAGCTGATCAACAATTTCAACAGTAGACTAGATACAGATACATGATTCACTATGAACATCACATCCCTCGAAAATGATATGCAAGCAAAACTTTACAAATGCTGGACATCCACACACCACAGTATTATCAGACAACACGTATATCTCCATAACAATATGCATGATAAATAAATAAAGTCCATGCATGTCATTCCATGTCCCTTTAATCATATTTAAACAAAAATAAACATGGCCAAATAACTTGTTGTGCTGGATGCTAGCTGTTAGCCACTCATATATGCAATCTTTGAAATGGTGCACAAAACCGTTGTTAGTGAATTCAGTTTAAGTAGTGTATCCTTCAGTTATTCCTCTTTTGTCTGTTAAAGAGGAATAACTCTTTTTTTTTTTTTAAACAAGAAACAGGATCTGGTGTAGAGGCGCCGGCGACAGCGGTTTGGAAATTCCCAACTAAACGCTGGACGTAATGTTGCCAAATTGGCCCTGATTTTATACAGTCTATGTGCTGGCCGCAGCCTTTTTTTTAAAGTATATATATTGGATATTCAATTTCAACCTCAGCGAAACTAATCATAGGCCATTTTGTGGACATTACACAAATGAAAATGATACCTAAATAATAATAATAATAATAATAATAATAATAACATTTTTTACATAATTTGATTTTTAAGAGTGCAAGTAAAACTAAAAGTAATAGTGTGTGTATAATATATATTTTTTTCAGCCTTTACTCCAGTCTTCAGTGTCACATAATCCTTCAGAAATCATCCCTAATTTATCTTTCTATTCATCAAATAATCCTAAACTGGTTCCAAAAAATATTAAGCAGCAAATCTGTTTCCAGGGCTGGTAATAAATCAATATATTAAAATGATTTCTGAAGGATCATGACTCTGAAAACAGCTGTTGAAAATTCTGATTGGCATCACTGAATTAATTTAAATTTTAAAGTATATTATGTATTATATGTGTAAATAACCTCTGACACAGAGAAGAGTTTATACATTGTATTTCATGTATTTACACATACAACAAACTGGTAATGTCATAGTGGTATGGTGTACTGTAATGGAATGTAGCCTAAGTTATACCTTTCAAACTGTAGACAGCACACATGGTGTTCATCTAATAAAGATCTTCATCTTACATGAATATACATTTTATAATGTATATTCATTGTATATTGAACATATCCCAACAAATATAAATTAATACTAAAGTACAACAATAAAGCAGACCTAACGGACGTTAGTTTTTAATTGACATGGCTACATGTTAGTTCAAGCAAAACAATTGCAATATTTAATCAAGTTACAAAACTTAATGAATAAATTAACAAGCATAGTACAGACTAATGAGTAGATGAGTTTACCTTTTCAATAAAATAACATTATCATTGATGAAAACTTCTAAATCAAATCCAAATTCTGCTGTTAGCAGCATTGTCATTAGAAGACAATAGTGTTAGTACCACTCTTTTAATAAATGCTTTAAAAAGTGCAACTTGGAGACTGGGTGGGGGCATTGGCCTTGTAAAGTTGCCTACAACAAGCGCCATGTTGAATTTTGGACAGGAATGAAAACGAGGCTGTGAGGAGCTGAAGTTAACACTGGATTACTGTTGTTTTTCAACATACTGATTGTTCAGCCTGACAAATGTATTTCAGAAGAAAACAAAAACATTCAGAAAATACAAACTCCATAGACCTGTTCTGAAAGTTTTGAGCTGAAACCCTTAAACATTGCGGTTGATTGTAAAAGTCTAGCTCTCACAGCCTCATTTTCCATCCATTAGAGACATTTTTACTGTTATCATTGTCTTTTTTTGTCAAGAGTCTTGGAACTTGTGGGAATAAATAAAATTCAGTGCACCAAAATTCAGGTCCTGATGTAAGATCAAACAGCTGGATCTTGTACATAGATTGAAGATCATCTTCAAATGACGACTGACGAATAAACTACATTATCTTCCTCTTTAACTTTCTGTAAAAAAAAAAAACATAAATCTCATTCCCTAATACACAGAGACGAAATATATATAATTTGAATAAATGTTCTTACTGATTTGTATGTTTTTCGTTTGTTGAACCATGGCTCAGCATAAGTAATTTCTTCCTCTCGAGTTTGAACTGTTTGAACAGTAATGACAGATTAATTAAAATAACAAAATCTTAAAGGGTTAGTTCACCCAAAATCATAATTATGTCATTAATAACTCACCCTCATTTCGTTCCAAACCCGTGAGACCGCCGTTTATCTTCGTAACACAGTTTAAGATATTTTAGATTTAGTCCGAGAGGTCTCAGTCCCTCCATTGAAGCTGTGTGTACGGTATACTGTCCATGTCCAGAAAGGTAAGAACATCATCAAAGTAGTCCATGTGACATCAGAGGGTCAGTTAGAATTTTTTGAAGCATCGAAAATACATTTTGGTCCAAAAATAACAAAAACGACGACTTTATTCAGCATTGTCTTCTCTTCCGGGTCTGTTGTGAGAGAGTTCACGACACTGCATTGAGGGTGATGACGTATGACACTGCTGACGTTTTATCTTTGTTATTGAGCGCACCAAAAAACACGTAATCAGTGTCATATGTCAGCAGTGGTTTGAACATGCTCACAACAGACACGAAAGTGAAGACAATGCTGAATAAAGTCGTAGTTTTTGCTATTTTTGGACCAAAATGTATTTTCGATGCTTCAAAAAATTCCAACGGACCCTCTGCTGTCACATGGACTACTATGATGATGTTTTTCTTACCTTTCTGGACATGGACAGTATACCATACACACAGCTTCAATGGAGGGACTGAGGGCTCTCGGACAAAATCTAAAATATCTTCAGCTGTGTTTAAAAGATAAAAGGAGGTTTTACGGGTTTGGAATGACATGAGGGTGAGTTATTAATTACATAATTTTCATAACATTTTTGGATAAACTATCCCTTTAAGTACCTTAAATTCAAATGCCATTTTTAAAATGCCATTCATTTAATTTGACATTTATAACTCCTCCTCTCTAACACACACACACACACACAAATAGACAAAGAGAATTTCAATTAGTGTATGTGCTTATTAAATTTAGAAAGACATTCTTTGCATATGTTTTGATGCAGTTTAAGAAACGCAGAATATGTATTTGTGCAAATGAGATGAGTAAAGAGCTCTGCTGGTGTCATTATGCACGTATTCTGATGACTAAAATATAGTTGCCAAATCCAATGAACAACACACTATTTTGAATTTTAATAGATTATTAATCTAGTTATAATATTTGTTAAAAATAAGATACAGTAACACTTGCCTTCTTGATCATTTGTTATGCATTTCTTGCATACCCAGAAGATCACGACTGCAGCTACAATCAACAGAGATCCAGCAGCAGCAGAAATCAACACGATGTACAGTACGGGTAGACCCTGATCTGTAATGGACAAGATTTAGCCTGTTTGTCTGATCCACAACAAACTCAGTGTAACATCAGCTCTATATAACTTGATAGAGCAGCTCAGTAAATAAACAAATATATCAGTACTGCTGTACCTGGACATGGTTGACAGAGTTTGCTGATGTCCAGATGTGTGGTCAGGTTTGTGATGGGATTGTTGATCACACAGCTGTAGCTGTTTTTCTCCTGATATTCCACCTCCAGAGGTAGAGAGAGACTGATGCTGAGATCAGACACACTGATGCTGGACAATAAACTGTTTCCTTTGTACCAGGAGAGAGTCACATGACTCACCCCACATAGCAACATTTTGTCGGCCCAGATCTGGCCCACATCTGGCACCCGTGGAAAGATGATCTGGCCCACATGCAGCGTGGAATGATGGCACTTGGGCGGACCGCTCCTGTTTGCCAGAATTGAGCCACAAGCAGACCATAGCAATGCCACATGTCAGCCAAGAGTAAAGAAATTAACCAGAAATGGACCTTATCTGAGCCACAAAATATGTGTATATATTAAATATGAAGTAATTTCAGCCTTAATAAGCCTGTTAACAAGCAGAATCACTGAAGGAAAGAAGAGAACAGAAAAAGAGATGAGCAGAAACACAAGAACTACAACTGACTTCAGCCACAACCTTAGATGAAATCAAATGAGGATAAAAGAAGACATTAAATCTCTGGAGATCTCACCAGAGGAGGATTAAACAACTCCACAAACAGCTTTACCAGCTTCACTTATTACTAACCAGACTGACTTTATTTCTGTTAGACATCTAAAAAAGTTTTTAATGATAATTAACAGAGGTTTAACTCTAATGTGTGTCACCATAACAGTGATTAGTGTTTCCATTAGTTTGGCTCTTAACTCTTATTCTATTGTTTATCTTTTTTGGCTGCTGTGACAGTGTGTTTGTTAAACACATTTGTGGTATCAAAGCAAGCTAATTGAGGTCAGATGATGGTGGTTATCTGTTGATGGTTTTATATTCCTCATGAAAGAGGCTGATTTGCTTTTTTTATCTAACAGTTCTTTCATACATCATAAACCACGTGTTTCTGCCACATGAGAGCCAGCAATATTACAACAATCAGTTAGAAGATTTTATCAAACATGAAAAAGTCAATCTATGATGACACACACAGACATCAACAATCAGCACATGAATCTCAACAATGGTGACAATCAAATGTACCTTGCTGCAATGCATGCTGGGTACTAGCATAGTACAAAACCCCAGCATGCATTGCAACATGAATAAATTATGCAGCTGAATTGTCCTATTATTTTGTTTAATTCAAAACATTTGCTTATATTTTTTGCTTTTGTTTTCGTTTGTGACTTAGTAGCTTTTCAGTGAAGTTCTGAATTGATCAGTTTATCTAAATATTTTTGATTGTCACCATTATTGAGATTCATGTGCTGATTGTTTATATCTGTGTGTGTCAGCTTAGGTTAAGTTTTTTAAGCTCATGTTTGTTAAAAGATTTTAACTGATTGTTACAAAACTGCTGGATCTCATGTGGCAGAAACACAGGGTTTGTAATATGAATGGATCATTGGAACAACATAATTGCTAGACTAAAAAAAAACTTTAGTAAACCAGTGTACTTCATGATGATTATAACACCACAACAGATAACAGCCATCACTTGATATCAAGCTACTCTAGCATTGTTTGAAGCTGCAAATGTGTTTAACAAACACACCGTCACAGCGACCAAAAAAAGACAAAATATACAATAAGAGTTAAGAGCCCAACTAATGGAAACACTAATCACTGTTATGGTGAAACACATTAGAGTTAAACCTCTGTTAATTCTCAATAAAAAATTTTTTTTAGATGTCTAACAGAAATAAAGTCAGTCTGGTTAGTAATAAGTGAAGCTGGTAATGCAGTTTGTGGAGTTGATTAATCCTCCTCTGGTGACATCTCCAGAGATTTAATGTCTTCTTTTATCTTCAGTTGATTTCATCTAAGGTTGTGGCTGAAGTCAGTTGTAGTTCTTGTGTTTCTGCTCATATCTTTTTCTGTTCTCTACTCTCCTTCAGTGATTCTGCTTGTTAACAGGCTTATTAAGACTGGAATTACTTCATATTTAATATATACACATATTTTGTGGCTCAGATAAGGTCCAGTTCTGTTTAATTTCTTTACTCTTGGCTGACATGTGGCATTGCTATGGCCTGCTTGTGGCTCAATTCTGGCAAACAGGAGCGGTCCGCCCAAGTGCCATCATTCCACGCTGCATGTGGGCCAGATCATCTTTCCACGGGTGCCAGATGTGGGCCAGATCTGGGCCGACAAAATGTTGCTATGTGGGACATTCACCACTGAACACAACAGTGAACAATTCTGCTGTGATGAAGATGATGATGATGATGATGATGAAGAACATTGTGAAGAGTTACTGCTGATGACAGGAACAGGCAGATGAGCTGAAAGCATGAGAAGATATATAACAATGTGCATGAAGGTGTCTGTCATCTCAAACATAATGTTTAACCATTTTGCAGTATAGTTACAAATTAGCTTTTTACTCACCGTAGACAGAAACACTGAATGTTTTTGATGACCGTTTAGCTCCACGTATCTTTACTTGATAAACTCCAGCGTGTTGAGGTGTGATGTTCATGATGGTCAGAGATCCAGTTTGATTGTCCAGCTTCAGTCTGTCTCTGAATCTCCCGTCAGAGCCATTATATGTGGAGAAGATTCCAGCAGTTCTACTGATTTCAGCAATCAGAGATGTTTCAGCTCCACAACTCCACAGTATATCATCGTCTTCAGGTATTTCTGTAACATCTGAGTGTAGAAGGACAGAATCTCCTTCAATCACTGATAGTGAATCACCAAACACACCTGCAAAACAGCAGCACTTTGACATCCATACATAACAGATGTGCGAGTGGAAAAAAAAAATATATATGTTCTTTTTTTTTAAGTGTTTTAAAGTGTCTATCGTAGGACAAAATAAATGTGTGGAGATACAAAACATATTAATAGCACCTTGAAAGGTTAAATCTAATTCTGCTTCGATTTTTAATTTATTTTTGATCCATACATCAATTGAGCTTCATAAAGCCAGGTTTAATAAATTACGTTATTACTTACCAGACAGACTCCACCAGCACAAACAAAACACATGAAACATTTTCTTCAGCGGCGCTATGTCTGATCTAACAGATTATGTGTTGAAAACACTGTTTGAACATCCCCCAGCAGAGTTTAACCCTCAGAATGCGCACACACCTGCTTTTTAAGACTTTAACTGTTGTTAATATTGGAAAACGATTTTTATCCAATAGAATACATTGTTATAATTTAACAATTGATAGTTTTTGAAAGGTACTCGTCTCACTGTGTTAAATAGTAAAAAAGCTGAAGAGTGTAATATTTCGTAATATTGGATTTAATGCTAAAATAAGTCTTATGAATTTTAAAATGGTTTTATAATCAGACAGTTGTGAATTCTAAAAGCTGTCTGCCATCTCACACTTCCAGTCTGAAGTGTGACATTAGCAGCTCATCTTCTGTGTCATACTGAAACCTGCTGTGGTCGTTTTTCTTCTGAAACTTTGTTAGATGTGTTGGACAGATAAACAACATTTGCTGGAACGTGGCCATTCATAGGTTAAGAGGTTTTTTTTTTTTGTCCTGCTGTCAGCCTTACAGTCGTATTTCTCTCCTACACACAATAGCATTAAAAATGAAAGTTGTAGGCCGTAACTTTGACACTACAGCGGTTAATAAACAGAACTTCATGGACTTGCGGAAGAACATTGTAGCCGGAGCTACAATAGTACTTATCTCAGTTTATTTTTGAGGCGAATCACTTAGGTACTGGTCCCATTCTCCGTATATCGCTAACTCAGTTAGTAGAATTTGATTGTTGATGATTTGGCATTATCTTGGATTGGGTGCCTCTTCGAAGCTGGAGTTGCTGTCATATCAACAGGTGCGTAAGCTTAAACCTGCTCGGGAGCAGCTTATTTCATGTAAGATTAGATGGCATCGTTTTAAGTAGAACTGATCCTTAAAATATAAAATGTAATCTGAAATATGAATTGCTAATTACTATATTGAAATAAAAATGTAAAGCCTGTACAAATATTAGAAGTCATGAATATAAATAATTGGGAATCATGTAAAAAAATAAATTATATATATATATATATATATATATATATATATATATATATAATATATAATATATATATATATATATATATATATATATATATATATATATATATATATATAATATATAATATATATAATATATATATATATATATATATATATATATATATAAACAGTACACATTTTCATTTATCTATTATAACATTTATGTAGTTTTGTTCTCTTGGCTGTTTCCTTATAAATGTCCAGAAATTTTTCAAGTTTTTCGTCAGTTGTCTTTTTTAATTATATGATGTCATTCATCTCGGTTACGCATGTAACCACGGTTCCCTGAATAGGGAACGAGATGCTGTGGTGACGTCACTGTATGGGAACACCTCTTGGTGTGACAAATGTCTGAAGCCCTGTACCATCCCGCCAATCCTATTGGCCAAATAGCACTTGGCACCGCATTACTCATGCCTAAGCATATACCTGCGTGCTGCGCAGTATTTCGCTCAGATTTCATGATACTAAGGTACGGAACGTCCCAAACCGCAACATCTCATTCCCTATTCGGGTATACGGTATCGGAAAGCTATACCATCACTCCTGACATATCTGAGATAGCTGGGATCCGAGGAAAGCATCTGCTCAAACAGAAAGTATGTTATGAATCTGTAGAGAGCATGTGGAGAGCATGAGAGTTTTCCTCGTTTCCTATAGTGGTGTTATTTAAATGTTTGTATGCATTAGTGATGCATGGATAGTGGTTATATTGGCAGGTGCTGCGGATAGTCCTTTGGTTGGGTAATACAAAAATGCATTCTGATTATTCCTTGCCATTCCATTCATTTCCACTTTTCAAATAGTATTTAAATTGTTTTAACAATTTAAATCAAATTTAATGTATGCAGTTTTGCTGATAAGGTGAACATCTTTTAACTATTTTAGCCTATATTTATTTCAGTGTAAATATTGTCTGACAAAGTAGTCTATTTTAAAAAGAAAATATGCAAATTGCCATTTCTCCAAGTTGTATGCTTCAAATACAGTGGTATTTTTCATAATATTGTGGAGATGCCGTCACTTGGCATCAACGCCTCCGTGCAGCTGTGGTTGTACAGTAATTGGTGCTCTGCATTTAACCCATCCAAGTGCACAAACAAACAGCAGTGAGAAGTGAACACACCATGAACACACACCCGGAGCAGTGGGAAGGACTGGAATTGAGGACTGGAACTGAGAACCGCTGATATAGATCACTTGTGGGACAGTAAATGCAATTTGACAAGCTCAGTGCGGATCATTTTCCGTTTTCAGTTTTTAATCATATATTATTTTATTTATTTTGTGAATTTAAATGTCTGCAATGAATTGTGGAAGGTCAAAGGATATGCCAAACAGCCTGAATGAAGGTAGTGAAATGAAAACTGCCTGCTAAGGATCCATCACATTGAGATGTCTTTTGGCAGATTATATTATACTTTAAATTGTAGCCTATATATACAGCTTTAGATAGATGTGTCCTTCCATTTGAGAAGCACCATGAGTATTGGTTTTTAACAGGCATGTGTAGACTTTTTATATAAATGAGCAAAAGTGTTAAATGCTGCGTTTCCACCAAAATTACCCGGAACATTTGTACCAGGAAATTTTTTTTCCCAGGAAATTTTTTTCCCCCTAGACCTGTTGCTTCCTGCGTTTCCACCACGGTCTAAAGTACCGGGAAGATTAGACAAATAGACTGGTGACGTAGGTCTGTGCGCATTTTTCTCAATACAAAGTATGCTGATTTTGGACTCGCATCCTCTGTAGTTCAGACTTTTGCATTCGACTTGGGAGTGTGATGTCCGCGATGACGCAAATATGGTAATTCTGCAAAAAGCAGTGTACTTGATGACATCAGTCAAGTCGCCTTGGCTACTGCAATTTTCCTCACTGTACATTTACAATAAAACGAAATAGGATATCAAATACCACTGCCTCCTTTCGTTTTCATTTAAACATAATAACAAAAACGAAAAACATTTTTAAATAGGCACTGTCTTTATAAATAAACTGCATATTTTAACTGTATTCTCACCTGAAATACTTTTAAAATTACATTTCATGATACAATAACAGTAATATTTTGAAAATGATCCGAATAAATGGTGGTTGACCTGAACCAATGCTGCGTGAACTCAACCAATCAGCATGTTTAGCACTCAAGTACCGCCCCTGAAAATTCTGGAACTTTGAAAAAGTACAACCTTGCCAGCAGGGACTTTCTGATGGGCATTTTTTTTTACCCTGAACTTTATTTAGTTCCTGGTTCCTGCAGGAGAATCAAACCGAGTACCAGGCCAAAGTCCCTAGTTCCTGGGTAAAGTACCAGCATTGAAAATGCAGCTAAAATTGCAAAACAGATATCTGGACTCTTGACTAGTCAAAATTAAAAGAGGGAAGTTAAATCTTTAAACGGCTTGCCATACGTTCTTTCTTATAAATCACGTGATTGGGAGGAAAACGCAGATATTATTGAGAATGAGAAGTTGTCGTCATAGCACAAAGCCCCTCCCTCGATATCACGGTCTCCGCCATGTTGGA